>NC_068358.1:17077045-17389545 GCF_020536995.1 Dreissena polymorpha | reverse complement strand
TGTTCATCGCGTCTGCGTATTCTTGACCTATGCGATCTGCGATACGTCGGTTGTCATGGTTACCAATCTGGTGATGAAGTGAACATTGATAAGATAAAGATCTTTAGTGTACACAAATAACGAATTATTTTTGTCGATGGCTTAATTGTGTTTTCTCATTTAACAAATCTACTAATAAAAGAAGGTGTGTATACGCAACTTCTGTTAGTGAGCGCGAATGCATTACCTTATATGTAACGGAAATGTAATTGATGTCAGAAAAAATAGGGCAACACGTTCAGAAAATATAACTCTGTTAATTCTCAAGTGACTAATATGTAACGTTTTACTATACTAACAGCAATCGAATGATTACTTTATTCGATCACACAATTTGAGTATTGTATATGCGTCCGAGGAAACGCAGGCAAAAATCTGCAAGTAAGGTTTAAACTTCATTATAGAAGACATTGAATTTATATGCATGTTATATGCAGTACCACAAAATTAGGCCACTGTGCGCCTTTCAGGTTCATTCCATCAATAATGCGGGTCAAGTAGCACTGGGCGAGCGTGTTCGGACAACCACGTGATCCACGGGCAACCGGGATTAGGTCAAAGAAGAACGGGACGCTTCCAGCTTCGTAGTACTTTTGCCTTTCTTCCTGGGGAATTCCGACGGTCTCGGCCACAAGAAACCTGAACATAAATGAATAATAAGGTCATTAAGAGCACAGCTGTTAGGCGCGTGTCCAAGTCACTTTAACACTATCAATATGTCATAAAACAACATTTGTCATCATTTCGACAAAAAACATGTATCACAAATGTTGTTTTATGACATATTGATAGTCTTAAAGTGACTTGACGCGCCTAACACCTGTGGTTAAGAGCTGCCGACTTAACTTTTTTGTGTTCCTGGTTGATGTTTCTTTATTTTGATAAAGTAAATTATATTCACTAAATAATTATAAAGTTAGAAATTAGTTTAGCTACATTCAATTATATTTGCTAATTAACTTTACATTTATAAAAATGAACTACACAAATAATGTTTCATAGAGAATTGGAGGACTTATGCATGTAATTGCATGCTCCTATTACAGATGGAATCGTTAACCATTAATTACATAAATGTTTAGCCAGTATGTCTATCATATTCTTTGTAGAACTTAGTAGCAACAATTTACGTTAGCTCCGCTCTGAGAAAACGGGGTTTAATGTAACATGTCATCACAGATTAGCCTGCGCAGTCCGCACAGTCTGATTAGGGACAACACATTCCGCCTTAACTATATTTTCGCTGTGAAGAGACTTAACGAAAATTACCAATAAAGCGGAAAGTGTTTCCCTGATTAGCATGTGCGGACTGCACAGACTGATCAGGGATGATACTTTACTGACAGCCTTGTTACCCCATATCGAGTCTGACTATTTTGTGTAACGCAACTGACCGTTCTCCTTCGTACTGGTTCAACACTTCCCTCCACTCGCGGACCACGTCGAAAATCTCCGGCTGGTTCTTCGTGTACTTATAACGGTCGGGGTCAAAGGCGTCGCTCTAAGGATTTTTTACAATTGTTATAAAATATTTTCTTAATGGGTAATGTGAAGTACTGGAAAATTAATCTACATTGTTAACAAGGGGGATTTTACTTCCTCAAGCCGATTCATTATGTAGTAATCGATATTTCATAAAAACAACAAAACAAATCATTTTGTCATCAATCGCTATCAATGTTTTTCGAAACTTTTTAAGTTAAACTATTTTTTCCCATGAAAATAGTCAAAATAGAATATTACAAAATATACATTGAATACATATCGGTGAAGAAACAACGATTGATTGTTCTTATGAGTATGAACTTAATTACTAACGAATATGTTGTCCCCATATGTTTAACAGCGACGCATCAGAAGCAAAAAAAAAATGATTAACAGACTAATTGATAAAATGTCTTAAAATGTAACGTGATTTGAAAACTATTTTTCCAATTAAAAAGAGAACTATGTTTAAATATGCCGTGATTGGTACAATTGTTCGTTGTTGTTCTTGTTGTTCAGTTTTTCAACGCTAAATATGCTCTTTGTCTCCATGGAATCCAGCGAGAATAACGTAAGAGTTCTATACTAGTAGTGTATTTGAGCTGATTTCTATACACTGTTATTTCAATAGACTCATTTGTGACAACATAAAGAAATGTGTTAACGTTTCAGTCTGCGAACACGTCATTATAAACATATAATTTAATAATGCAAGCTTAAAATGTGCACGATAGCATAGATGGTTCGCAACCAATCAAAGAGTACATGTGTGTATTACTTTTCTTCAAGATTTCCAGCAATGAAGCGTTCTACTATTCCTTACCATCCCAGGTCTCTCTTCTAAAGACAGGTCCACATGTTCAAACAAGTGTGGAATGGCGTCGATACGGAACCCGTCAACTCCTTTATTCAGCCAAAACCTCAATACATCCTAAAAGGAAAGATACAAATGAACATCCGAACAAGATATTCATCATCACAGTAAGTACTATTATAAACAACAACTTCTTAATCCTCATTGAATCATCAAAAGGTGTACAGATTGTTAGCAAGAAAAGGAAAGAAGTTAAATTAATATTTCCTCAAGGAACGTATCCTATTTTATAACTAATTTCATTTTACAAAAGAGTTCATTGGATAATATATTGCTGTTCAATTACTTCTTACGTTCTTGTACTTGCTAGATATGTAGAAAAATCGCGCGTTATAAAAAATGTGTTACGTTAATAAGAATTAATTAATTCGGAACTTGCAGAAAACCTCATGAAGCGAAAACATTGTTATGTTAACATTGGTAGTGCTTTGTAGCCTTCAACGCCTTTAGTAGGACACGTGCGCTTCTATAAACCGCTGGCTTAGATCCATATTGTACAAATTGAAGATTTATCTTTAATGTCTGGCTGTTAAAACCGAGTTTTAAGGGGGCTTACTTGTCTAGCCAAGGTTTTGGCAATTGTTTATGTAATCAACAGTAAATAACACATTGGACAATTTCCTGCCATTGGGCCCGGATTAATTGCTGATTTTTTTGCATTTGTTTAAAATACATTATCCCCACTTTGTGTAGATTTGTTCATACGGTACTATTTTGAGTGTATTACTCATCGACATCGTGCTTAGAAAACCATACGGTAATCTTGTGGAAATACCAATACCGAAACAATGCCAAAATGCGACATGAAAACCATATGAGCCGTGCTCTGTGAAAAAGGGGGTTTAATGCATGTGCGTAAAGTGTCATCCCAGATTAGCCTGTGCAGTCCGCACAGGCTAATCAGGGACGACAGTTTTCGCTTTTATGACATTTTTCGTTTAAATGAAGTCTCTTCTTAGCAAAAATCCAATAAAGGCGGAAAGTGTCGTCCATGATAAGCCTGTGCGGACTGCAAATGCTAATCTGGGACGACACTTTACGCACGTGCATTATGCCCAGTGTTCTCAGAACGCGACTCATATTATTCTGATGCATCCTATTGATCGGCAACAATTTCATGCAAAATTACTTGTGGAGTTTCTCAACCGATTTTAATTTTATTAATATCTTGATTGCTCAAATGTTCATGAGGACAAAAGGTTGATACACATCATCTTCCTCTGAAAGCTTGTTTTCACCAATACTAGTCTTGGAGTAGGGTCTCCAATAAGATGTAAACTATGTTCGTCTTCATTTACATGAATGTAGATGTAATGCAGATATGAATTGTTCAGAAAAACATCTGCGAAATTAGTCATAACTGTTTTATCTCATTCGTTGTAGTGACGATCGTTTTCAACAAACAATAACAATTAACATCATCTTCGTACATCTTTTAATTAAGATACTTTTGTTTCTCTAAACAATTTTGTTTTACATACTAGTACACAATTTATACCAATTTATACAATCACTTATTTTTTATAATGTCTTTTGAAATAAAATTGTGTATTATATTATATTCTCATCGATAGTAAGTGTTTTCTCATTACTAAGTTGAAAAATGGATATAAGCCTCGCTCTGTGTAAACGGGGTTTATTCGTGTGCATAAAGTGTCGCAGAAGATTATCATGTGCAGCCCACATAAAGTGTCGCAGAAGATTATCATGTGCAGCCCGCACACGCTTATCAGCACAACACTTTCCGCTTTTTAAACAAAGTCTCTTCTTAGTGAAAATCCATTCTAGGCGTAAAGTAACGTTCCAGATTAGCCTGTGCGGACTGAGCAGACTACCGGTAATCCGGAGCGACTCTTTACGCATATGAACACCCCGTTTTCCCAGAGCGAGGCTCATATATGAATACTATACGGTAGTTCATGATTTGCCTACCTTCATGGCGGCGCGCACGGCCGGGTTGCGGTAGTTCAGGTCGGGCTGAGAGTCGAGAAAAGCGTGGTAGTAGTATTCCTTTCTGACGTCATCCCACGTCCATGAAGACCCCTCGAATACACTGATCTGAAGAGAGTCGTAAAGATTAGACGCATATTTATTGACGTTATATAATAGAGTTAGACGTTACAGGCAAACTTATTGTTTCTGTTTCCTCGCAAATATCATAATTTCAACAAAAATTTGCGAATCTGAAACATTCTTTTTTCAATTTTGTCAATTAACCAAAACATGAAAAGGTCCCTTTAAACCACAATCGCATCACGATGTATGCCTCGCATTACTAGTGGGCATAACATCATACATCTTACCCATTTATTGGGCGCCACGTGTGTCCCGTTGGGGAGGGTTTTTCCAGCATTCCAAATATAGAAATCTTTGTATTGGTCCATCGAGTTCCGGCTGTCTTTGAACCACGTGCTCTCGTTGCTCGTGTGGTTCGGCACGAAATCGATTATTATCTTAATGTCTAAAAGAAATAGTAAAGACTTTTACACAGTCGTTTCGCAATTATGTTCGGTCCCTTTGTAAAAAGTCCGCGTTAAGATCTGTGGAGACTTGTGTGGTACTTATTTGACCAGGGACTTTGAAGAATGTATTCACGATAAAACATCACATACATTTTATATAACGAAACATATCGAACCATGCAGTTTAATTTGGAATATGTAACTAAAACAGTTTAAAATATGTAATGTTCAAACCTGGGTCATACGAGTTGTGTATCGTGTTATTTCTTAAAAGTTGACCCAGCATTTGTAAAAAATATTGCAAGACATATACATTTCCAGAAAGGAAATTCATTTCTGCGCTGAATAAGACCGAGATCGTGAAAATTGCTGCACAATTGATGAAGATATGGCTGTTCAAAGCGATGCACCCCGTTTGGGCTGATTTTGAGTTGCATACCTTGATATATATATATTTGATAGTGAATGTTTTTTTCAGAAAAGTTAATTTTTCGTTATAAGATGATTATTTATCATTCAAAATGATGTTTTCACTAATTAATATCATAGCCACACGCTAACCACCTGTGGTTCAAACACAGACTGCCAGTGGTCAGGGCTTGAGGCTCTAACGCCGAAATTTACAACACATATGTGAGCCGTGCTCTGATATTGCGGGGTTTAATGAATAGACATAAAGTGTTGTCCCAGATTAATATATGCAGTCCACATAGGCTAATCGGGGACCACACTTTTCTATTAAACTGGATGTTCGCTTCAAAGAGACATCATTTTAAAAGAAAAACCTTAAAAACGGTAAGTGTCGTCCCTGATGAGCCTGTGTGGAATGCACATATGTATTAATCGCGATTTATCACAGCGCGGCAAATATTAATTCCCAAAATGATTCGCAATAAAATACAGTCGAAACCCGATGGCTCGAACTCGTCGGGACCGGCAACAATAGTTCGAGCTATCCGGAATTCGAGCCATCCGATTTCTTATAAACTATTGCTTACGAACAAGTTGTAATTTATATTCGACCATTCTTACACTTTGCAATCAATTAGCATTAGAGTGAGCAAGATAAAATTTATGAAAAGGTTTACTGACCGATGGAATATAAGAATGAAACATCATCGATTTTGGCGATAAATGCAAATAAATAACACCTACTTGATGATGAAAACAAATGCTGTTGACTGTTTAGGTAACAACAGCTTGTATTCTGGTTTTCTATTTTTTATTACACGGTATGTTAATGTTATGGAATATCACAATAATAATTATCGGATAATCCAATTAAAGTATAATGTTAACCCGGTTTGCTATTAACCTTTTTCGTGTGCTGTTCTAATCAGTTCGTCGAAATCCGCCATGTTTCCGAATATTTTGTCCACCTCTGTGTAGTTTGAGACGTCATATCCGAAATCCCGCATCGGTGACGTAAAAAATGGACTCAACCACACGGCGCCGACTCCCAGATCGTTGAAATAGGACAGCTTTTCAATCACACCTGTAAACATGAGTCTAATTCTCGCAAAACAAGACTTAATGCGTGAGCATAAAGTGGCGTCCCTGATTAACCTGTGCAGTCCGCACAGGCTAATCAGAGACGACACTTTTCGCCTAAACTGGATTTTCGTAAAGAGAACACCTCCTTTAAACGAAACATCCATAATCGGAGAGTGTCGTCCCAGAATAGCCTGTGCGGATTACAAATATAGTCTGGGACGACACTTTACGCACATGTATGAAGCCCAGTTTTCCCTGATCAAACGCGTCTAAAAACAAAGTTCATGACTCAAATGCCACAGAACACAGCACAAACGCTCATTTGAAACTGTTCTTGGCTGGCATATGATATATTGCCATATTTTTGTATGAAATATGACAATGATGCTTGCAGTTGGATTTGAATGCACAAACAAACTATTCAATTGGTCCAATTGCACGAATATGTTAATATTTTATGCAGACATACGTTCGCAAGAACCCACAGACATTCTAATAAACTTGATGCCTGTTCATCACTCATGGAATATGTGGGGCGAGGGGGTGATGAAGCAGGCTAGATTTAAAAACACATACCAGTTTTCTAGGAAGACTAAAAGCTCCTTACAAGTAAATTGGTACCAGACTTTGGTAATTTCATAATCGGCCGCGCTAAATTACTGAATTATTATGATGACATATATTCAGTCACTATTTCATCAACCATAGATAAAATACTCATCCAATCAATCGTCTTGACCAAACGTGCCTAGTAAAAGAGAAATTATTCTCAATGACGTTGCAAAATCAGTTTTAATAAAAAATGATGTGTTTTTCTTTCATTTATCATGAAGTCCATTCACATTACAAGAATACTTCGACATTTGGGACCATGTTCGTTTTAATAACTTTGCATAAGTGATGTTACAAGACAAGTGTGTTCATTTCAGACTTAAAACTTAGTGAGATTACGAACATGTAAATAATTATACGGTGGTTTGTGAAGAATATTGTCTCAGTTTCCATCATAGTGATGTATATGATCCTACTAAAAGCATGTTTTGTGAAAATATGAGCTAACACACCCCTAATATGAGATTACACGTCACCAATGTGAGATTACACGTCCCTTCATGAACCTACACGTCGCCAATACGAGCTTAAACGTCTTAAGTGTGAGCGTACACGTCTCTTAATGATCTCACACGCCTCTATTATGAGTGTACACGTCTCTAAATGAGCTAACACGCCTCTATTATGAGTGCGCATGTCTCTAAATGAGCTAACACGTCTCTATTATGACTGTGCACGTATCTACTATGAACTTACACGTCTCTGGTATGAGCTAACACGCCTCTATTATGAGTGTACACGTCTCTCATATGAGCTAACACATTTCTATTATGACGGTACACGTCTCTACTATAAACTTACACGTCTCTGATATGAGCTAACACGCCTCTATTATGAGTGTACACGTCTCTAAATGAGCTAACACGTCTCTATTATGACTGTGCACGTCTCTACTATGAACTTACACGTCTCTGATATGAGCTTACACGCCTCTATTATGAGTGTACACGTCTCTGATATGTGCTAACACGCCTCTACTGGAAAAACAGCATTTTAATGCACGTGTGTTCTGTTCGACACAATGAAAAAAGGGTAATAGTGGTTTGTATACGGATTACTTCCTTGCAGTAATTATAAAAACTAAAAACCTTGCCTTTGAGATCGCCGACTCCGTCACCGTTGCTATCCCTAAACGAGCGCGGATACACTTGGTATATGATCGTCGTCTGCCACCACGTCAACGTTGTCGTTGGCGTTTCGGTCGGCGGAACCGTGGTCCGCACCGCCGGGAACAGGAAGGTCACGCAGGCAACCACAGCAATCCCGATCGCAACTAGCACGAAAATGACCACCGAACACTTGCCGCTTTCGCAGAACCCAGTGTGCTTTTTCGTTGAGCCTTCTTCCAGCCCCATAGTACGGAATATTATAAGTTTCCGAATATTTTTAATTCCGTCTGTGTTATTGTTAAGTATCACACCTGTGATTTTTTACTCGTCACAATTGAAAGCTTGTTTACGTATGGTACATTTTAAGAACCTTATAATAATTGCTGTATTATTTGTTCACGTTTATAGTTCCGCTTTTAAAATACCAATTAAACAACAGAGTGTCTCGGTTAAATGTTGAATTTCCAATTGCAAACCAAACTAATACTAGAAATTCAAATTCAGCGTACCTGACTGAAGTTTGAACAATATTTGGATGTAAATAGATAAGATTGGATGAACGTTCCTATGTCTCCAAGTATATTAAAAGCTTGGTAAATAAACGGATATCAAATAAAATATAAGATAAGGGCATATGTCAGACACTATAAACACGGCCACCAAAACCAAGCGGCTCGGTCAAATTTCGTAGAAGCGTTTCCGTTTGAAATCACGCAACAACGAGAGAGTAGTTTTTACCCCAATTTTGCTTATATTTAAGTCTCGCTTTGGGAAAACGGGGCATAATGCAAGTGCATAAAATGTCTTCCCAGATGAGCCTGTGCAGTCCGAAAAGCATAATCCGGGGCTACAGTTTCCGCTTTATTGACGGGCCATGCGATACAGCAACAGCGTTCTACAAATTAGTCTCGCTCTGCAAAAACGGGGTTTAATGCATGTGCGTTACTTGTCATCCCAGATTAGGCAGTGCTGTCCGCTAATATCAAAACTTGGGCTTAAAATTGTCAGTATAAATACTCTGACAACGTTTTCCTCAAGGTTGAGTCATAAATGTAACCAATAGAGGGATAAGCATTGTTTTTTTTAGATTTGACATAGTTACATTGCGACCCAGATGAAAATTAAAACCAAGATTCATATAGATTAATACTAGTAGATCTATTTAAGATTTGACGTGGTGCGATAGTTTAAGTAGGCACATGGACCACATTCAAATTCGGCCTTAACATTGAAAAGATAAACATTCTGACCATGGTTCATCACGATTGAATAAAAAAGGTTGCTTTTAAATTGTTGACAGCGCACGAAGCACACCGCACGATGACGGGCGCATAAGAACATTCCTTTAAAGTGAAATAAATGCATTTTAGCAACCAGAAAACATATAAGCAAAATATCCAACACGTTAATATGTGTAACCAAAGGGCAATCATGAGAAATCATGAGAGCGGAATCATTTCACAATACGCATTCGATAAGGGGACTGTATAACAAGTTTTATCAAATCTGATCATTCATTAAGTTATATGAAAGCATCTTCATCGTCGCTTAATGTCCTTTCAAACTCAATTACATGTACATCAAAATTGATTTTTTTCGAATGGAAAGCGGCGAGTATATGCCCCACCACTCCTCAGAATTATAATAATTAACAATCATCACTTATTATGAAAAATTAAGTTTAATATGACTTTTTATCATCATAAAATTTAGTTTTATTGTCTTCATGCGTATGTGTGTAATATAACCGAAAGCTACATTTAATGTATTGATATCTCCATTTCAAATGATGGGTGTGTTGGGGCGATATGACTGATGATGGGTGTGTTGGGGCGATATGACTTATGATGGGTGTGTTGGGGCGATATGACTGATGATGGGTGTGTTGGGGCGATATGACTGGTGATGGGTGTGTTGGGGCGATATGACTGATGATGGGTGTGTTGGGGCGATATGACTGTTGAGGTGATGGGTGTGTAGCGACGATGAGCGCGTGCGGCAATGGCGTTTGGGGAGATTCGTGATAAAGGGATAATGTTATCAAATCATAAACCAAACTTTTAACGTTCCACGAAAACAAACATCATTGCAATATGTGAAAACAATCCAAATAATTTCATCTTTCCAGAATGCAAAAAGTACTTAAGCCATTTTGATAAGATTCGGCACCTTGAATTATGTGCAAATGGGGAAAATGCACGTTATTTTAGGGTGTTTTTTTTTACCAAAAAAAATCCGATATGTATAGTTACAAAAATAAATGAAAACTAAATTGTGGACCTCATGACAACTCAAAAAGTACTTAACGGTAAGCTTAATGTAACAATATTGGCCCTGGAGCGAGACAGATGTGTTGCTTCTGACAAATATCTTCCTCTGTAAAACATGAAAAAAGTATATGATAAGTTGTTACACAGTTTTCATGACTGTAGACCAAAACAAATGCTCATTTAAGATTGTCAAGTCCACCGTCTCAGCCGTGACAATCCGCCTTGTTACGGAACACGCCCTTATCCGAATTCATAGGAAGAAGTTAACAAGTAATCCGTCCACCGTCTCAGCCGTGACAATCCGCCTTGTTACGGAACACGCCCTTATCCGAATTCATAGGAAGAAGTTAACAAGTAATCCTCGGAAGACTTTTTCATCATTATTTGTAAATTATAGTGTCCATGTTTTGTAAAATATATGATGTAACTTTAAGTGATTATTGCATTTACTGTAATCATGTATCCACATATATATCTATATGTCAGTATCTATAGTGTCAATGTTATACATGAAATTAAACAAAATGTATGCATTGAAATTATGTGTGTATAACTATTAGGGATGCAAGAGTTTACAAAAAACATTAACCGGTTAAACTTTTGCCGTAACTGGTTATTAACCGGTTAACCGAAAAACCTTAAAGGCCCTATAAAGGTGACAAATCCAGTTATTATGCATATAAACTTGCCTAATTTTTACCGGATTTCAGTTACCCTTGCATAAAAAATGCTAAAAACACAGCTGAGGTGCAACGTTGTCAAGAAGAATTGAAGATATACCCGTTTAATAATTGGAAGAAATGTTCACAACTTTGCAACTAACGTGCTGTGTAGCCCCAAAGCGGTGACGTATGCTAAAAAAAGCCAAAAGAAATTCACTTTTAATTCTATTTAAAACAACTGTTTACCAGCAAAAAGTAACTAATTAGATCACTACATACGTGTTGACCATTATTAAAAGAGACATACTTTGTGAGTGATACCGGAAAACATTGAAAATCAACGATATATTTTTGGTGACCTGAGTCACTTTCACTTTCACTTTTCCGAGTAAACAGCGATGTAAATAAACTGATTGTTTGTAAACACGATTGACGTGGAGGACACTGTATTTTGAGCTCAAAACAAGTTGTATTGCTCATATTTTATGGTAATGTCCAAAAGCATATACATTTTGTTTTTTGATAACCTTTACATATAAAATACGGAAAAAATATTTAAAAATTGGTAAATAATTACGGATCTTCACCTTTATAGAGCCTTTAATGCACCTATATCAACCTATGTGAGCAATTTATTTATACAACCAAGATCCCTAGAAAATGTTGCAACAGTTTTCTTTTAAAGTAATTTAACCAATATATTAACAATATAGGTGTGTATTCTGAGCGGCGTCTTCTTACATCGGTTTGAAACAGTCCGAGCATCTCAACCATTGCCAGACATATTCACAACACACATTTAAAATACATATAAAACAAAAGCATGATAACTAAAATCTAAATATAAACAAAAATGTACACAATTCCATTGGCTTTGGTAATAAAAGCAGTAGTTTAGTATTACTTTTTTAACATACAGTTGTAAGTGGGTATTGACTATTGATACTGGTTCTGTCGGTCCCTTTACAAGGTGTGTGTCATTTTATTACACATCATGAATATCTGTTACATAATTGTGGTTCTGTTTTGTTTTAAGGTAACTATTGCCAACAATGTTTAATGAACGAGGCATACATATAGAAACATGTAACACATTGTGCTTTAACCCATGCCTGATCATTTTGTAAATATACACATGGAAAAGCTAAATGCATTATTGTGTACGAACTTCTTTTGGCATGCTCAAAAATAAAAACCGCAAATATAATCGAACTTTCGGACATAACGGTTTTGTGAGCAAAGTATTCAGACCACCGTTTATTTATCGATTCAAATGTGTTTTGTTACAGCGGGGTGTTCGCGTATTCATCTGGTACAACATCTCAATTCAATATTTAAAAAAAGGCTGCTTAATACTTAAATGTTTGAGTGACAGGCATATAAAAAACGTTCAATCTTCGATACACTTCTCGAACAATTTAATCATAAATATTGTGGGAGATGGTGAGAGCTCTAACAGTGTCATCGCTTGAACAATTTTTTTTTGATCAGCCAACGTTATGGGAATGACGAAGACGCTGTACGTTGTCATAAGAACCGGTGTCCGATATTGACACATAGCAATTAGTCAATCTATAGCAATCTAATAGACGTGAAAGCTTTTTATAACGCTCGTATACAAAATCACATTAAAAAGAAATAGGTTCTTCAGATGATAACACTTTTTATAATACCTAAGTTTTGTTTCAAATGTATAGACATGACAAGACAAAAGTTTATTTGTAAATAAAGGCCATCGGCCCAAAATACAGAATAAATAAGTAACAACATGTAATTTATGAGTTGCGATACGTCAATGTTTTTCATCAATTTTGATCTACATCTTTCTTTTTCATTATTTCGTTTACAAAAATGCTATGCTTTTTAGTTTTCTTTAATCAGAAATGTGCATAAGATTGCAAACAAAATGCAAATTTTGTTCACCATTGTACCATAAAAAAATATACATTTGCCTTTCTTGGTTAAATTTTGGACATACAGGAAACTCATCTTCAATACACACATTATTAAAAAAGACTGAACAATATGTACATAATCGGTGTTCTCTAGACATTCCTAAATGTCGACCAGTTTCAATTGCTAATTTATGACTTGAACAACGGAATCAAGCAACTGACTTTCGAACATAAAAGTATATATCAATATACAATTTTTTTTTTGTGTGGATATAACATAGATTTGAAATGTTTGTAGGTATCACATCTTGATAAATTTCCTAGAGTTTCAAGCCAGTTCTGAATAAATCAATCTTTGTTTCAGCATAATTCCACATTTTCTATCTCTTGACTTATCCAAACAAAACCAAATCCATAACGGTACAAAGTATTTTTATCAGATGTCACCCAATTAGTTCTTCCGATTTCTTCGTGCCGCTTTAACATAATAGAGCAATTTTAGGATATCGATCCTCTGTCATACTAATCAATTTACACCAATATTTAACCCATTTTACATTATGTTCTAATCTACCACATTTTCCTAGTACCATGCTATCATTTACAGACTTTTCTACACCAAGAAAATATGTACAATACTCTATTTGTATTTTTTCAAGAATGTTTGAGAATTTTATTACATAAATCTCGTAACCATATGTAAGTATAGGCTTTACCATTGAATCAATCAATAAAAAATATTCCGTATATGAAAAATATCCCAAGTTTCTTTGATATGATTTAATAGCAAAAATTGATTTTCGGGTCTGAGCTGCAAGTTTTTCTTTCGCTTTCCTCCATGATAGTTTAGGCGTAAAAAGAAGACCCATATATTTATATGCTGATGTGACATTTACCGGATTATTTTTATAGACCCAATGTTCCAATGATCTTAACGGACCTCCATTTCTAAAAACAATTATTTTTATCTTTTGTCGATTAATTGACATACCAGTATGATCACAAAATTCCGATATTGACTTCAATTGTGATTGTAGCTCGATCGCAGTATCAGCGCAGCTCGCAATGTCATTGGCAAAAAGAATGCAAATTATGTCTGAAATGTCTTCGTTGATGTGATGACATGACCTATCTGAAGGCGCAGTCGCTGCGCAACAACCTCATCTTCTCTGGCATTCCGGAAGACAACTCCACCGGAAGCGAGACCCCGGCAGTGACTGAGCGCAAGCTCCGTGATTTTTTGCATGAGAAGATGAAGATCGCCAGGGAGACAGTAGAGGCGCAACGCATCGAGAGGGTGCACCGGATGCCGTCGCAGCCGATCGCGGGGAGAGTGAGGAGCGTGGTATCTCGTTTTGCTTTCTTTAAGAACAGAGAAACAACAAGGCAGCAGTGGCCGGAGCTGAAGCGACAAATTTTTATGTGAACGAACAGTTCCCCCCGGAAGTCCAAGCCCGGAGGGCCAGACTTTTCCCTTAAGTGAAGGCTGCCAAGCGAGAAGGAAAGCGTGCATGGATATCTTACGACACGCTGTACGTTGACGGCAAACCCGTCAGGGACTAGGATTACGTTGTAGATGAACTTTCTATTTATCCCGGAATATACATGGACTTAACAGCGACAAAAAATCATGTAAATCTTTTGTTAATATTTTAGCAAAAAATGATATATGTTTTCTATATGAATCATGGTGTAATGTTAACAGTAATATTGAGCTTAATGGTTACATTTCACATAACTTCTACAGAAAATTTGAACATAAAACTGCTAGGCGTAGTAGTGGTGGTGTTATACTTTACTATTAAGAATGTTTAAAAGATGGTATAAAAATTGTAAACAAAAACTTTGACTCTATTATTTAAGTGAAACTAGATCATGTATTTTTTAACATAGAAAAAGATGTATATTTGTGTGGTGCTTATATATGGGGCGATGACTCGCCCGTTTATAATACATTTAATGTTGATCTGTTCAATATATTGGAAATCGATTTAAGCGTTTACGATAAATGTGGATCAGTGTATTTATGTGGTGATTTTACTAGTAGAGTTAGGCAAAAATGTGATTTTATCATCCATGACAAGTTTAAATGTATTGTTGACGATTTTGATTATAGCCCCGACGTAGTACTAGACGGGCCTCATTGGACCATACAGTTAACAGTCACGGTGTTAAATTATTAGATTTGTGTAAAGCGACCGGTTTGCATATTGTGAATGGGCGGTTAGCTAATACAAACCACCATATGTTTTTATCACAAAACGGTTGTTCTGTAATTGACTATTTACTGACATATGATCACGATATGTCACAGTTGAACAATTTTTATATTGATGGTTTTAATGAATGGAGCGATCATGCACCATTGCGATTTACCTTGTGTTGAAATAATGTTCCTACTACTATACTTGACCATGAAGAAATTAAGTTTAAGTGGGATGTCAATTTACGAGAGCATTTTCGCTCTGGTATTTATGATAATTTAGAAGCTTTTAATGAAATTATACAAAATACAGATTGTTTGAATAGAGAATCCGTAAAAACTATGCTTAATAAGTTAACGGATACAGTGAGAAGTATAGCAGATCCTTTGTTTGCCAAAAAAAAAATGTTATTTTAAACAAGATGTTCGTTTCAGTACGTCACCTGTACATGGATATAATTGGTTTGATCCAGTTTGTAAAACAGCTCACAATAGTTATTTACATGCCCTTAGACTGTTCAATTTAGATAAGTCACAAGAAAATCGTATATTGTTGTGTGAACGTAAAAAGCATTATAAAGGTATTATTCGGAAAAAGAAAAACGCAAGTTACAAAAAGAAAATGAATGAAATTGAGGATCTTAGAAGAAAAAAACCGAGAGATTTTTGGAAACACTTTAGAACAAAAACTATAAATATATCTGGAAATATACCTTTAGATGCTTTTCGAGACTTTTTTAAGAACTTAGGGGGCAATGTTTTTAATTGTAAAAATGATGAATCTGAGTTTTTTAATGAACATAATAATTTTGATTTGCCGAATAACGCTTATCCGGAGCTAGATAGACCTATCTCTGTGGAAGAAATTGTTAAAGCCGTTAAACTACTTAAGCGGAAAAAAGCCTATGGACTTGAGAATTTGTTAAATGAATACTTCATAGAATCTATTGATATTTTAGCTTTGCCTTTGAGTGATATGTTCAATAAGATAATAGACTCTGGAGTGTTCCCCGAAGCGTGGACAGTCGGTTTTATTGTTCCATTACACAAAAAGGGCTCCGAGTCAGATGTAAACAATTACAGAGGTATTACACTTGTAAGCTGTCTTTCTTAACTGTTTACCTCAGTTATTAATAAGAGAGTTGAAAATGTCTGCAATGAATATAACATTATTTCGGACGTCAAATTCGGATATCGAAAAGGACGTTCAACTGTAGATGCAATATTTATACTTCAGTCATTAGTTCAGAACTATATGTTTGAAAATAAACGTTTGTATGTTATTTTTGTCGATATGTTAAAATGTTTTGATTCTTTTTAAAGAAACGGTCTTTGGTTGAAAATGTTTAAATCGGGAATTCAGGGTAAAGTTTTACAAGTTGTTAGAGATATGTATAGCAATGTTAAATCATGTGTTAAGTCATTTTCTTCATTTTCTGATTATTTCTCATACTTAGTAGGCTTGCGTCAAGGGGAGGTAATGTCCCCTTTGCTATTTTCTCTCTTTGTTGAGGACTTGGAACTTTATTTTCAAGATGATATTGATGCAGGCATAAATTTAGATGATGTTATGATTTTATTACTTTTGTTTGCTGACGACATGGCTATTATAGGTAAAAATCCAACAGAAATTCAAAACCATTTAGACCATTTACACACTTACTGCAATAACTGGGGATTGCAGGTTAACATAAATAAGACCAAAATTATGGTTTTTCGTAAGCGAGGTGGATTACTGACCTCAGAGAAGTGGACCTACAATAGTCAGCCAATAGAAGTTGTTAATGATTTTAACTATTTAGGAGTTGTTATAAATTATACTGGTAGTTTTAATCTTAATCAAGAATATTTAGTTGGTAAAGGGCTTAAGGTCATGAATGTTTTACTTTGTTAATGTCAGGACTATGATTTGAAGCCTAGTACTCTTTGTCAATTGTTTGATGCTTTTGTTGGCTCTATCATCAATTATGGAGCAGAAGTTTTGGTATTTACTAAGTCAAAAGAATTAGAAAGGCTGCATCTAAAATTCTTAAAACGTCTATTAAAAGTTAGACTTGTATAATGATTTTAGAAAAAAATACATAAAAAAGAACTATTATATCAAACCATCTGTTTATAAATATTTGAATTTGTTAAAACGGTGGATAAAATGGAACTTATTAATCTGTCACTGTTTGTCAAAAAAGCGCTATTTATACGATCAAGACTGATAAATGATATGTCATAATATATTCATATCCTGTATACTTATGATGTATGTAATATATTTCCAACTGCTTTTGTAACGATCTTATTTTAAAAACCACAAGTTTTGCTTTTTGTGTTGTTTTTTTGTACCCAACATATTTTTTCTGCTTATTTATTTTTTTTGTATAAAATCACGTGACAATATATATGTGCGATTGTATATATATAGACGATGTACTTTGTATAAGTCTTGAATAAAAAATCTGTCTGTCTGTCTGTCTGATAAAAATACCCATATGACCTTTAGATTTTAGAAAGGTAGACAACTCGTTTTGTACAAATTAAAAATTATTGTGCTGGTTACGTCCCCTTGCCTAGTGCCGATGTTACAATTAAAGTTTTGCGTAACGTTATTATTATTGACTCGTACACATCCGCGTAGATTTGAATACATGTACCGGTACATGGATTTTAATACGTGAAAAGCTTCCCTCTGACACCATTTTTACGCATACCGGTAGTTGTAAATAGAAGAATCAAACTATCAAATGCTTTTTCGAGGTCCACGTATAGAACATAAAATCCTACCACCAGGTTTACACGTATATTTTTAACCATACTTTGAACAGTAAATGCATTGTCGATGGTTGAATATCCGTTGCGAAAACCGGCTTATGATTTTTCTATTTTATTATTTAAATCTGACCATTTGCATAATCTGTTACATACAATGTTGAAGAATATTTTATACATTGCATTAATTAATGATATACCTCTATAATTAGAGGGGTCGTCTGTAGCGCATGACTTATAAATCGGCACTATTATACTATCCTGTCAAGTATTTGGAAAATGACCAGTATAAAGAATTTGATTAAATAAATCTCCGAGTCAAAGTTTTATCATATGCATCGTACTTTTATAAAATTCAGCCCCAAGGCAATCGGTCCCTTGCGATTTACAATCTTTGAGTTTTGAAATACTTTGCATTATTTCTTCGTTCGTGATTTCTGAGTTTATAATTTGATCTTGATCATCTTCAGTTTCGTTACCCTCTAAGTTTATATCAATTAGACTTGGTTGATAGTCTTTAAAAAGAAGACCTTTGAGATAATCATACCATGGACATGGGTCTATATATTACAAGAATCTGTGTTGTTCGTCTTTTGACTACCTTTGAATTATTTCCAGAACAACTATGGTTTAGAACGCGATACAATCAATTCATTTCTTTTCGTCGTTTGAAACACTTGTTGTTGTTTTTTGACGAAGCACATATTATTAAACTCTCTACGGAGTGTTATATAGTGTTGATAGTCCGATACATTTGTTTAGCCGCGTTGCATTCCCTATCCCACCATGGCTGATATGCTGAAGTGTCATTAATATTAAGAGAGTGTGTTTTATGATAAACCTTCATATCGGATGCAGCGTATTTGTACAAATTATTTATTTTATCGATCGCTCCTTCTATATCCGTACACGCGATTGCTTCCAATATTTGCGATTGATGTAAGTTAAAATTGTTTTCAAATACTCTCAGGAAATTTTGCTTGTGCGCGTCTTTCCATTTATACTTTTCTATTTTTGTTAATTGTTCTCTACAGTTATTTAAGCATTTTTGATTGCGATAATTAGCATTAATGTTTTTCTTTCTGCCCAAAGATATTTTAGAACGTATAGGCAAATGATCAGATTCATCCCGCATAATAATCTGTTGTCTCTGCGATAATAAGGCTTAAGAAATAAAACGCTATTTTAATAAAACGTGTATTTCCAAAGTATCGATGAACAGTGTTACAAACGCCTAATTATCTTGTCCACGTCGATTTATGAGTTTTCATTAAATAAACGGTATTTGCTTTTAAATTGTCAGGAGTGTAATTTCGCCGGTATGAACACAATTCGATGATCCATGTTCAGGGTGCAGGATCACGTGACTTTGTGGGGTTCCCAATCGATGTAAACACACCGGTAAGTGGTGCGTTTTTTTGTTCTTCAAATAACTTTTTGAAACAATTTTCTTTACAATTTCAACTAGTGCATAAAAGACAGATTTGTATTCTGCTTATGGCTATGTGAAATACTTAATTAAGCCTGTCTTCTTGTTCAAAAAGTCGATTTGTACTGCACGGTTGCGCTTCACTCAACGTGAAATTTTGTTACCGATTTCAGACGTATTCGAGGATTTATTCTTATACCTTAAGATATCGACACAAACTGCAAGAAAACTGTCTTTTATGCACTCAAGATGTTTTGATGTTGATATATTTGTAAAAATAAAGTTCTTAAAGGTGTGTTTACATTCTGTCCAGCCCGTGTGAAATCACCTAAAAACACAGTTTATTCTGCACCCTGATGTTTAAATCTATGATATTTAAAAAAAACTGTGTATTGAAATACATTTAAAAAATACATGTATCATAAATTACTCATTTTCAAATACAACAATGTTGTTTTTAGATTGAACAGATGTTTGAAACAAAGGTGTAAAAGTTTCCGAGTATCATTAGAACTGGATACTTGGTTCATATCTGGTCTAAAAGCGATGTAGCTATCGCACGCGTGATTTATGTGGTTATTTCCTGTATCCTACGTGTGTCTGCAACATTTGTGTGCATTTCATTGCGGCCGACTTTAAAAGATGAACGTTTGGGTTGCTTTTATTGAAGTACCGTGCTCCAGTCAAAATCGCACTGCCGAAACCCTGTTTTCTAAAAACCGCGCATTCGGGCGAATTTTATTTTCTAATAGGTTGGCTGAATGTATATTTTGATTGCAATTATAGGAAAAGGACAGATTTATCTTTAAAATGATACCAGGCTTGCAAGATTTGATATATAGGAAAGACGAGAAAAAGAGTTTTGAAAATTTGCAGTTTTGTAATTAGACCATATGCAGGGTGCAGGATCACGTGACTCGGGTTCCACCTTTTAACTTAATGAATTTTTAACACGACGGTAAGTGATGCTTTCTTTCAAATAACTTTAGTAAACACGTTTTCTTAAGAATTTTTACTAGTGCATAAAAGACAGATTTTTATGCTGCTTATGGCAATGTGAAATTCATCAGAATTACTTTATTTAATACGCATGTGTTCGTGTTCAAAAATTCCATTCTTACTGCATTCATAATACACGTAACACGGCTATGTTTCACGCAACGTGAAATTTGGTCACCGATTTCAGACTTATTCAAGGATTTATTCTTATACTTTAAGATATCGGCACAAATTGCAAAAATGTTTTGTATGAACTATAGATTTTTGCAAATGTATATTGATAACTTGAGATATTTGCAAAAATAAAGTTCTTAACGTTGTGATTACATTCTGTCCGATGCATATATACCGCTGAAAACCCCGTTGATTCTGCATCTTAATATGGGCATTGAAATAAGTCCAAACTATATTGTTCTAGGTTACATTCCACTTAATCGTTGTGCGTCCCTGTTGTATTGTCTATTTCTAAAGATTTAATTTTCTCCTCTTTGTAAAAGCCATTAAGCGTCAGCAACCAAGCTTTCAATGGTTATTTCCTGTATCTTCTTAGTGTTTGTAACATTTTGGTGCATTTCATTGCTGATTATATTGAAAGATGAACATTTGGGTTGCGTTCAGGGGCGTACCTTGGCTTACGCCCGTGCGTATAATTCAGTTTCAAACTTTAAAAAATGAAAACTATTAATTTAAAAAAAAATGCAATAAAACGTGAGGGCTAAGGGGGTTGGGGGTATAATAATGTAAACAAGCAAACAAGACGTCCACTTTTAGAAAATAACAAAACACAACACAGCCTTAACTCCAAACATACGAAGTAAAGTCTTTATTCACTGATGCACTCCCGCTGAACTACGTTACAATGAGAGGTGCGTCTGTACGACAACGCGATACGGCGTCGTAACTACAACGGTTACAGCGTCTTGACAGTTATAGACATACACACGCGTTTAGACAGGTCATTTCTTTGTTTAAACTTACACTTAAAACGGGATATGGCATTTATTTTCATTCATTAATGTTTCTTTACTCGCTACCTAAGCTATCGAGACATTTTCTAGCGTGAAATCATGATAAAAGAAAGAAGTTCAAGCTCAAAACATAGCAAATCTAATAAATTCGTTGTTTCTGGCTTGCAGTTTCTGTCACGATGATTATTTTCAATGATCTGTATCAAGTTCACTCTTTTACAAGCATGTGATGCCCATGTGTATACTATTATTGGTGATTTCTATCCGATTTTGCAAAAAGGTTGTAGCATGTCAACTCCGTGTCCATGTTACGGTATCTTCTCTTACGACTAAGACATGTTACGGTGTCTTCTTTACAGCGTTACAGCACCTGCAGGAAGTCACATTTAAAACCATGGTGATTTCGTTCCACGATAGTACCATTTTGGACGTGAGTATGGAGGTCGTCATTGATTGCAACAACAACGGTTACTAATTACCTCAACTACTGTAAAGAATTTAACAGGAATGTAGAAAATATTTCACACATCGAAAGTGGGGAATTCAATAACATATTAAGGTCATTTAAAAGCAAGACTTCATTTGGGTAATATTTATTTGTATTTCTTTATGGCGCTTTTTTAATCAATCTGTAATACAATTTTTTAAGATTTGGTACATTTATTTTTAGATAAAATAATAGTGAAAATATACAATTAAAGACTGAATTAATCTTAGAATCGCAAATTCATTAATATTTTTTATGTTTTTTTTTAATAAATCAGTACTACACTATTTTACAAGCCTTTGAACATTTGTTTAAGGCATTGCTCTAAATTAAAGATCTTCTATTAATTCAGTCTTTAAATCAACATTTATTATTACTATTTTTTTTAATAAATGAACAAATCGTTAAAAAAAAATAAGTACTGATTTATTTAAATCGTAAATTTACTTTCAATAAAGTTACATTTTAAATTCAATCTACTTTTTTTGGTTTGGTACCTAAAACTATTCTTTTTTTAAAGTTCAGTGGTAGCTCATTCATGCCCCTAAATTATTTACTGTAGGCATTGCATTAATTAATCAATTAAAAATTAATCGCCAGTCTGCAAATATATGCCCCTAATGTAAGACAATAATGGTTGGCATTAACACCTTATTGTAGGTATACCGCTATAAAGATCCATTTTACCGAACCCTCCACAACATTTACTATATAAATACAATTTACCGAACTTGTTATACCGAAACCTCTAGTAAACGTCGATACTATACCGTAACCTTAAACATGTTGTAGTAAATGCACTGTAACACTCTCTGTAAGACGCCGTAACATTTTAATTCATCAAAATTGATCTAGTTACACTTACATGCAGTTAATTTTGAGACAGATCTTGATATGGAATGAGTGATGTATTGGACGTCATCATTGATGACGTTCAATCGAACGAATGATAAAGGGGGCTAAGTTTCATTAAGCTGGCGAGAATCACTGCGATTTGAGGCGCTTGAAAACTGGTCGCTAACTTTTGCTGAAATTTGACATGTATATGGAGAAGAATGCGATCTACCTGTTGGCGTAGGCGTTATACCTGGGGAAAATCAAGTTTTCGAGTATTTTGTGTTGAAATATTTTTATGGGAAAGGCCACGCGCGTATGACGTCATGAAAAGCGCTTAGGCTAGCTTCCATCTTGTTAATAAACAAAGAAACTAAGTTACGCGTTATTAATTCAGTTAGGCGTTTAATCGATAAACAAAGACGTAATGATTGTGTTTGAATATCAAACGGTAGTTCACATGCATGTCTTTTGTGCACATTGTGGTTTTTTAATGAACATGACATAAATCTATGTGTTATTCAACGTATTGTGTGCGACGAGTTGAGGAAAGGTTTACACGGCTAGGCTTTCCGAGATAAATGTAAGTACACACTGGTATTAGAATGGTATTCTATTTATCCGATAAAATCTTGAATATAAATGATATTGAGACAATTACATTATTAGGGTTTAATAATTTATTATTTAATCAATAAATAAACGCGAGCAGCAAATCAATTAATTTCGTTTGTAGTGGAAACCGAAAGTAAACAAACCAACCGTCAAAATGGCTGACGACATAGCAACGTAGGAATGAACGCTTAAAAGTATTTACAAAATAACATCATCACAAACGATGTAAAGTGAACGCTACTTATCCGTTTTGTAGATAAGTAAACGATCAATTGGAAAACACTAACATTTGACATAAAAAAAACGCCAGTGGATATGGAAATCTTCATCGTTGGAAATAGCAGACGGCGTCGACCAATGGCTGTCAATACAAGTTCGAAAAGAACGCGAGAAAGTATTAACAAAATAACATAGATGATGTAAAGTGAACGCTAATTCGCTGTTTTGTAGATCTATATAGAAGTATACGATCTATTGAAAAACCATAACATTTGACACAAAAACACCCGTGGATATGGAAATCTTCAGCGTAACGAAATAGCAGACATCGCACGGCGTCTCATCTGGGTCTACGCTGTTTGCCAAGGCCGATAATATAATGAATGGAAATGCACAAACTCAGTAACTGGCAAGCACATATGCATTAGTAGGTTGTTTCGTGATTATTCAGAAACGACTACATAATTCTTTTGGTTCAGCCAGTGCAACTTAACAGAAATAAGTCGGTCCATACAATAACCGAAAAGCACCGAAAAGCACCGAAAAGCACCGAAAAGCACTCAATTTCTCTCTATATATATGCAATATATCGTTTTTAGTGTATGTTAACGAGTTTAATTAGTAATAAATGGTTATATGATTGTATGTTTATACTACATTGTGCCCAAAATGGAAAATATCGGCAATTACCGACCGAAAAGCACTTCATGTGGAAACCGAAAAGCACTCAATTTCTCGCTATATATATGAATATTTGCGTTTCTATTGTGTGTAAACGGATTAAATTAGTTATAAATGGTTATATTTCATGCATATTTATACTACCTTGGGTTTATTATGAGGTATTAAGCCCCAAAATTGGATAAATATCGGCAATATACCGACCGAAAAGCATTTCATGTGAAGACCGAAAAGCACTCAATTTCTCGCTATATATATATGAATATTTGCGTTTCTATTGGGTGTAAACGGATTAAATTAGTTATAAATGGTTATATTTCATGCACATTTATACTACCTTGGGTTTATAACGAGGTATTAATGCCCGAAATTGGATAAATATCGGCAATATACCGACCGAAAAGCACTTCATGTGAAGACCGAAAGCACTCAATTTCTCGCTATATATATATATAATATTTGCGTTCCTATTATGTGTAAACGGTTTAAATTAGTTATAAATGGTATATTGCATGCATATTTATACTACCTTGTGTTTATAACGAGGTATTAATGCCCGAAATTGGATAAATATCGGCAATATACCGACCGAAAAGCACGTCATGTGAAGACCGAAAAGCACTCAATTTCTCGCTATATATGTGAATATTTGCGTTTCTATTGGGATAAACGGATTGAATTAGTTATAAATGGTTATATTTCATGCATATTTATACTACCTTGTGTTTATAACGAGGTATTAATGCCCGAAATTGGATAAATATCGGCAATATACCGACCGAAAAGCACTTCATGTGAAGACCGAAAAGCACTCAATTTCTCGCTATATATATATATAATATTTGCGTTCCTATTATGTGTAAACGGTTTAAATTAGTTATAAATGGTATATTGCATGCATATTTATACTACCTTGTGTTTATTATGAGGTATTAATGCCCAAAATTGGTTAAATATCGGCAATATACCGACCGAAAAGCACTCCCGCGACAGCAGAGAATCACCGAAAAGCATTCAAGTTCTCTATATGTACATGCAAGTTAACTATAAGGGCCGATTTTAATGGATTGAAAAGATGTACATATTTATTTAGTCAAAGTCTGTTCATATTGAAACTTAATTTTAATGTCTGAAGTCATCATTAACAACTTGTGAACGAACGGCCGGTACGCTTCTTTAATCAGCACAAAGCAGTTTGGAAATAGATTTTCGCACCTTCAATTAATTATATTCCAGATAATGATGAGAAGTTGTGTTATGATCGGCGCCTTTCATTCATGTCCGAACAATACTACTTCAGCCATTGTAAAAAAATATTCTGCCAGTTAGATTGTGTTGTTCTTATTTATATTAGTTGATACTGTTGAGTTAAAGATGTCAGCACAATTCAAGCTGACATAATAATATCATTTGTAAGATTTAATTCACACCTCTCGCTTATGAAGTATTCACTCAACGTGCTGGCACAATAGTATCTGTTTTTAATTATGTGTAATTGCATTCGCACCTCTCGCTTAACTCAACGTTCAAAGGCACGGGCACAATCACACTTTATTAGCGCCGTCTTTAAACCCTTTTAATCTCTAAAGAACAGATTAATTTGAACTTTATTAACAAAATTATTTTAACTAATGCAAGCTAGAATTAATATGTGACTACTTGCTATACAATCAGTAGCATTCGAAAATGGATCGTATTTAATTGTGGTTCCTTCTTTGAATTATGTTGACGGCCGACTTTTAGAATAGCTAGTGCCAGTAATAAATGTATTTCTTTAAATTCACATGTTGTTTTTTTAAGATATGAAAGATGCAAATGTGTCTTACTAATATTGTTTTCTGGTATTTAATCTATCTTATATATATGTGACTACGTGCTAATTTTTGGAGAAATGAAAGATTCAAATGTGTCTTATATATATTTTATCCATGTATCATGTGTATTCAGTTTTCATGCGAAAATATATCTTATTTCTTAATTTCCACCATCACACTTTATTAGCGCAGCGCCGACTCAGTAAATTAATTAATGTAATAAAAAAAGTGCAACGGTGAGGTGGATCAATTGTTAGTGCACACCACTTCAGCAATAAAGGAAAGTTATTTTGGCTGTAAATCCGATATTTCCAATACAGTAGCCATGTTCCTGTGTATTGAGATGATAAGATCACCACAGCAGGTTGCTAATACACAGTGTAGACTGAAATGAAAACAGTTATTTTGGCTGTAAATCCAATTCCAGTACAGTAGCCATGTTCCTGTGTATTGAACTGATAAGATCACCACAGCAGGTTGCTAATACACCGTGTAGACTTCCACTGTTTTATTATAGTAATTGTTATTTACCTGCTTGGAATAAATGGTGTATTCATTCGGGTCTGATGGTGTATTGTAATATATATAATTCTGATAAGAAACAGTAGCACACAACAGGAATTTGGTTGATAAAAATAACTGATGTATTTATTGAAAGTGAAATTTGCCCAGAATAGTTGTATAAAATTTTTCGTCTAGCGGCCAAGTGCATTAATCCCGATCGCTGTTGGGTATTTTACTGTTTAGTAACACCTTAATACCATCATTTTTAAACTGATAACGGAAATAAAGAAATATCTTTTTTTGTTAAGTATACGTGCTTGAATTAATGTTCCATCTTTCATTGGAGATACATTGCGACAGAGTTCTAGTTCGCAGCGTAATCAAGCTCCGTGTAATCGGTATCCTACAATAAATAAGTTTTTAATTATGTGTAATTTAATTCGCAACATTGCTTATCTCAACGTTCAATGGCCCGCGCACTTCACAAATTTTAAAACATCATTATTGTTAAGTGTACATGCTTGATATATTCATAAAATAGCAGTTTTTAAAAAACAATCGGACTGTAACCTTTCATTTGATGCAAATGAACAGAAGAACTGATGTATTTATTTAACGTGAATAACATTTTGAACTAAAAATGTTTTGAATTAATGTTAATGCAAAAATAAATCTATAACATTATACCGCTGTTGGGTATTTTACTGTTAGTAACGCTCGATTGGTCATTGTCGGCTCGGGTAAAACTTACATGTACCCCGGGTACTCTTAAGTAACTCATACTCATGTTGATGCAGTTTTTCTTAACAGAAGTTAGTTTAAGATAATCGTTAGCGCGTTTTACGACATCGGATTTTGGGCGGGAAATACAACTGGGGTACAGTCTAATATCGACCGGGTACATGTAGGTAGTACCCGAGCCGACAATGACCAATCGAGCGTTAGTAAGCCATTAATACATACATTTTTAAAATGTGAACGGAAATAGGGAAATATCGTTTTTTGAGAAGTTTACGCGCTTGATTAAATGTTAGCTGTAGAAATTTAGTCAACTCTTCGGGACACCCTCTTTTTACAGACTTCGGGCCGCATTACAGTCAAAAAAGAAAAATGCATTGATAAATGCTGCTAAGTCCGAAAGGAAACTATTAGATGCGTATAATGTGGGATAACAGCAGACTGATTTTACGTTCCCGTCTTCAGACGCGGACAAGATGGCGATCAATATTCTGCACAAATTTCATCCTGCAATGATAGGGCATTACACACCTATAAAAACAATCGGTGACGGCAACTGTCTGTTTAGATCTATTTCAAAATGTTTGAATGGTAGTGAAGAGCAACATATTTTGTTGAGATTGTTATCTGCTCTTGAACTTATTGAAAACGAAAGTTACTACAAATCTGATCAGTGTTTGTAACATTTTGGTGCATTTCATTGCTGATTATATTGAAAGATGAACATTTGGGTTGCGTTCAGGGGCGTACCTTGGCTTACGCCCGTGCGTATAATTCAGTTTCAAACTTTAAAAAATGAAAACTATTAATTTTCAAAAAAAATGCAATAAAACGTGAGGGCTAAGGGGGTTGGGGGTATAATAATGTAAACAAGCAAACAAGACGTCCACTTTTAGAAAATAACAAAACACAACACAGCCTTAACTCCAAACATACGAAGTAAAGTCTTTATTCACTGATGCACTCCCGCTGAACTACGTTACAATGAGAGGTGCGTCTGTACGACAACGCGATACGGCGTCGTAACTACAACGGTTACAGCGTCTTGACAGTTATAGACATACACACGCGTTTAGACAGGTCATTTCTTTGTTTAAACTTACACTTAAAACGGGATATGGCATTTATTTTCATTCATTAATGTTTCTTTACTCGCTACCTAAGCTATCGAGACATTTTCTAGCGTGAAATCATGATAAAAGAAAGAAGTTCAAGCTCAAAACATAGCAAATCTAATAAATTCGTTGTTTCTGGCTTGCAGTTTCTGTCACGATGATTATTTTCAATGATCTGTATCAAGTTCACTCTTTTACAAGCATGTGATGCCCATGTGTATACTATTATTGGTGATTTCTATCCGATTTTGCAAAAAGGTTGTAGCATGTCAACTCCGTGTCCATGTTACGGTATCTTCTCTTACGACTAAGACATGTTACGGTGTCTTCTTTACAGCGTTACAGCACCTGCAGGAAGTCACATTTAAAACCATGGTGATTTCGTTCCACGATAGTACCATTTTGGACGTGAGTATGGAGGTCGTCATTGATTGCAACAACAACGGTTACTAATTACCTCAACTACTGTAAAGAATTTAACAGGAATGTAGAAAATATTTCACACATCGAAAGTGGGGAATTCAATAACATATTAAGGTCATTTAAAAGCAAGACTTCATTTGGGTAATATTTATTTGTATTTCTTTATGGCGCTTTTTTAATCAATCTGTAATACAATTTTTTAAGATTTGGTACATTTATTTTTAGATAAAATAATAGTGAAAATATACAATTAAAGACTGAATTAATCTTAGAATCGCAAATTCATTAATATTTTTTTATGTTTTTTTTTAATAAATCAGTACTACACTATTTTACAAGCCTTTGAACATTTGTTTAAGGCATTGCTCTAAATTAAAGATCTTCTATTAATTCAGTCTTTAAATCAACATTTATTATTACTATTTTTTTTTAATAAATGAACAAATCGTTAAAAAAAAATAAGTACTGATTTATTTAAATCGTAAATTTACTTTCAATAAAGTTACATTTTAAATTCAATCTACTTTTTTTGGTTTGGTACCTAAAACTATTCTTTTTTTAAAGTTCAGTGGTAGCTCATTCATGCCCCTAAATTATTTACTGTAGGCATTGCATTAATTAATCAATTAAAAATTAATCGCCAGTCTGCAAATATATGCCCCTAATGTAAGACAATAATGGTTGGCATTAACACCTTATTGTAGGTATACCGCTATAAAGATCCATTTTACCGAACCCTCCACAACATTTACTATATAAATACAATTTACCGAACTTGTTATACCGAAACCTCTAGTAAACGTCGATACTATACCGTAACCTTAAACATGTTGTAGTAAATGCACTGTAACACTCTCTGTAAGACGCCGTAACATTTTAATTCATCAAAATTGATCTAGTTACACTTACATGCAGTTAATTTTGAGACAGATCTTGATATGGAATGAGTGTTGTATTGGACGTCATCATTGATGACGTTCAATCGAACGAATGATAAAGGGGGCTAAAATTCGTTAAGCTCCAGCGTATAGCAGCGATTTGGGAGTCTTGAAAACTGGCCCAACACTTGTGCTGAAATTTGACATGTATATGGACCAGAACTCGATCTACACGATGGCGTATTCGTCATATCTGGGAAAAGTCCAGTTTTTGATAAATTTACGAAAAAGTGGTCTTTTTTATTGCGCAATCGCTATAAAATGAGTTCTCGCCGGAAGCGTTAAAAGCGTTAATAGCAACCCAAACACAATTCAACCCAAGGAGGCAATTCACGCGATAGACACTTCAAATTTGATTTTAATTAATACATATTGTGATTTTATTCCCAAATTAATAAATAAGTTCATATGTGTTTAACATACATAGTTGAACCCGTTTAGAAAATATTAACAAACAAACAAAACAAACAACAGTTAAATTTCATTGATATAAATTGTAACTTGATTACAAAGCACTAGGTACACATGAAAAAATTGAGGTAATTGGTTGTTAATAATAAATTAAGTTTTTTTATGACTCCTTCGCTCTTGTCAAGTATGAAATACGTATCTCGTGTATCGTAAATTCTTTTAAACTCTGGATTTTGTGATCGCCTTTTGTGTGTCGTCTGTTGTTAGTCGTAACATTTACCTTGTTAACACTTAAGAATGTAATGTATTGCAGATTCAGAGATGTCTGTTCTGTTTTGAAGGTCATGTGAAAAATAAACTTATGGGATGTTTGCATATTTTAATAACATATAAATATTGTTCAAATCTATTTGTTGATAGATTTAAAATAGCTAACTTTCCTCTTACATGCCCTTGTATTCAAGATAGAATACTTTCCTTCACAGAGGAAAGAGGTCTGAGTTTGAATCTCAGTGGGGGCTTCAGAGGATGATTTATTTGTAGAAAAATGATTATATATGCTCAACTTTGTAAATGACTTAAAGCCACACACCTAAAAATTAACTGCATGGCATAGTAAATTTATGTATAAATAATAAACATATTTTATCTTTGCCATTTAGAATATATCTGGTGATTACAAGGTAGAAATCAGTCTTTTTTGCGCTTTAAAACTTAAAAATAATTGCATTTGTCGAAATAGACATATATGTCTACAAATCCTACTTTCGGTTTAAAAGCGGTACCATTTAAACAATAATATATTATTTTCTAACTAGGCTATAGATTTAATTTTATCTATGCCAATTAGAATATACACATGTAAGGCTATAGATTTAATGACAATTTTGCACACTTTCAAATTGCATCTTTATGTATTGATTAACATGTATTTCATTTCAAAGTGTGTGGCTTTAGTCTAAGCTATGCTTAGCGCGCATGTCAGGTATTAGTCTGGTCAATACAGCCTAAACTTACAACGGCCTCGATAAATGACAACCGTCCTGTTTCACGCATGGACATTGATAGCCAAGATAATAACGGTTTGAATGACAATGATCATTATTATACATTACTATTGCTATTAAAACCACACAAATTGATTAAATTGTAATAATCAGATTTATGATTATCTTGTCAAGCGACTAGGCCGTCATGGATTTGGACCGTCCTGACCCGCATTTTAAGATGCACATAAATAGACCAATCAGGTGCCCTCGGAAAATTCCGTCAGCACAAAGAGCGTTGGTACGGAAAAGCACGTGTATAAAGACGCTATTGCTATTTTTGCACCTCAGAAAACATTCAGAGCCATAAACAAACCTATACAAACCTATGAATTTGTTTTTGTTTTTTTTACCGGACAATCAGTCCTGTAAATTTGACAGACAGGCCGTCGGTCCGGCCATGTTTGGCCAAGACTGTATACTGTCTAACTCCCCTTTCGGGTATTATTGACAGGTAATAGATATGACAGATTACTCTGTAAGTATAATTGTGCACTCGAATTTTTTATGACAAGTTGAATTATTAGTATTGTATATACCATTTCCATGCGATAAATTTTAGAAACCCATTTATTTCTCACAAACTGGGGTTGAAAAGTAAACAACAACGGGGTTTGATTTTACATTCATGAGTTTTTTGGGGTGTTTAATACATGTATAGTCATTCAAATTACTAATGTTTGATAAGGTTTTATTAATTCTGGGTATAGTTAAAAATGTTCTGTCGGTTTAAAACCATGGCCGTTGAGGGCATAGCAGTTTTCTTTATATGGGCCAGTGGCTATAGTAAAATCTTGTTACCACTCTAGAAATCACATTTACTGTGCATCCTTCAAGAAACTTGGTCAGGTCATTTGTTCTAATGATGACTTGGCTGAATTTGAAAAACTGTTTCGCTTTCTTAAATTTATGCGCAAATCTTAATGAAGTTTGGTCAGAAGATTTGTATAAATTAAATCTCAGCCAAGTTTGACACTGGGTCATTTGAGCTAACAAAATTGGTTAATATATTAAACAAACAAAAAGCATGTTTATACCACAGAAGTTACACTGTTAGTCTAATCTTCATCAACATCGGTATGCATATTTAACTTCAAAACAAATATTGGACCAGCGATTTCAATAGAAGCAGAATCCTGCGATTTGACGCGAGCAAATTAAAAATGACTCATTTTTGACGCAACCCTTTTTTCTGCCGTGTGTCATTTTGACGCATCAAAAATTTAACCCGAGGGTCAGTCAGTTAACATCTCCAGTTCCATGGTAATATATCCGCCAGTGCTCCTTATCAAAATTAATGTTTCAGTATTTGAAACTCGGTCTATAATCGAGGGAATAGAGGTCTACCCCGGGCGTTGTTTTTTATACTCTCAAGTCATAATACTACACATAAACATTCAGGGTTTTTTTCCCACTTTTTGGGAAGATAGCCCATGGCTTTGGAATTGGGAATTTTATCGGCATTTTCATGAAATTGGGAAAATAAAATTCATTAGCCTTTTTATTCCAAACAAACAGTCCACTGATTAGGGAAATACTAAATTTGATATAACTCTTTATAATCATGTTTTTTTTTGTTTTTTTTTGGAAATTGGGAATTTTTTGTCACATTTTGGGAAAAAAGTATCCTTTTTGGGATTGGGAACATAGCCGAATTTCGGCTATAAAATCGGGCCAAAAAAAACCCTGACATTAAGAAAACACATTTTCTCAATTAGATATAAATTATCCGAGTAGAATTAAATTGCAACGTCTTGACCTTTGACATTGTAATTGGCGGACGTATTGTAAATTAACATTAAACCCGCGTTCAATTAAAAATATGGCGATTCAAACAACAACAACAATTCAAATTACAAGTAATGGTGATTCAATGATGGAGATAGCATTAATTGGATTTAACGAACATTAAATAAGGTTTCTTAAACCAGATAACAACAAGGAAATTTTGGATTATTAAAGTTAAACTACTACTGGTAAGGCATTCTTAAGTGTATATATTTCCGACATGTATAGTATTCGGATAAACAGCAATAGATATACATGCATTTAGATTGTGTTTTTGTACAAAAGCTATCAAAGGGATGATGATAATATAACAAGGATAAATATGTGATGAAAAGGTGCTACAGGTACATATCTTAAATTACTTAAATGTGTTATGATGAAGTAGATTTTAATGAGCATTTATTGTTTTAACAAATAAACATAGTATAGTGATAGAAATAATAAAAGTTGTAAAATGAACATGTTTTGTTTTTGAAAAACTTAAAGTCGATATTGTTCGCACAAATTATTGATATTTTGTCCTTATCTTTGCGTACCAATTCATTAAAATATGCTGTGTTATGTATCATGGTATTTTTATTTAATAACGCAGTATAACTTTTTTAGATACATTTGTATTGTGTAACTCTTGGAGCATGTTTTTATCTAAAAAAATTGAATAATACAGACAAAAACACAATTAACGCACTTCAAAATTGACCCCAGAATTTTTCAATTTGACTCCTCAAAATTTCAGTCCAGGGGTCATTGACTCCTGGTTTTTATGGAATGAGTGCTATATTGACGTCATCATTTGATTTTAAATAGAAACAAATTCGTACCCATATTTCGTAACCATATTTTTTTCGTACCTATTTTTTTTTACCCATTTTTTCGTCCTTAATTTTTTTTCGTACCCTCATTTTTTTTTCGTACCCATTTTGTTCGTACCCAAATGTTTTTTGTACCCTAATTTGTTCGTACACAATTCTTTTTTTGTCCCCTTTTTTTCGAACCCAAATGTTTTTCGTACCCATTTTTTTTTCGTACCCAATTTTTTTTTTGTACCCAAATTTTTTTGGTACCCAATTTTTTTTTCGTACCCATTTTTTTTATACCCAAATGTTTTTCGTACCCAAATTTGTTCGTACCCAAAGTTTTTTCGTACCCATTTTTTTCGTACCCAAATTTTTTCGTACCCATTTTTTCGTACCAAATGTGTCCGTTCCCAATTTTTGTCTTACTCAATTTTTTTTTCGTACCCATTTTTTTGGTTCCCAAATGGTTTTCGTACCCACATTTGTTCGTACCCAAAAAATTGTTCGTACCCATCTTTTTCGTACCGAAATGTTTTTTGTACCCAAATTTTTTCGTACCCAAATTTTGTTTCGTACCCATTTTTTTCGTAGCCAAATTTGTTTCGTACCAAAACTTTTATTCGTACCCATTTCTTTTGTACCCAAATAGTTTTTTCGTACCCTAATTTTTTTCGTTCCCTATATTTTTCGTATTCTAATTTGTTTTCGTAACCAAATTGTTTTTTTTTCCTACCCACATTTTTTTCATACCCATTTTTTTTTCGTATGGAATGAGTGATGTATTGGACGTCATCATTGATGACGTTCATTCGAACGAATGATAAAGGGGGCTAAGTTTCATTAAGTTGAGGCATATAGTCGCAATTTGAGCGCCTTGAAAACTGGTCGGTAACTTTTGCTGAAATTTGACATGAATATGGACAAGAATGCGATCTACCTGTTGGCGTAGGCGTTATACCTGGGAAAAATCTAGTTTTTTTATTAAATCACGAAAAAGTTTCGCAAGTTTGACAAAACCGGAATTACAAAATGCGCTATGTGGATATACCGAATTCCTACCGAAATCCCCGAAATCAAACTTTGATATAAAACAATATTTCATTAGTGATTTCAGTGTATTTCGCAACAATCTATATTAAAATACGCAGTTTTTCGATAAATAAACAATATTAATGGGGATTTCGTGGGATCTCGGGGATTCCTGGGGATTTTGGTAATTGCGGGAATGTCGGTATTTTTTCACACCCGTCAAAATGGCCGACTTCTACAGAAAGAACGCTTAAAAAGTATTAACAAAATAACATTATCACAAACGATGTAAAGTGAACGCTACTTATCCGTTTTGTAGATAAGTATACGATCCATTGGAAAACACTAACATTTGACATAAAAAAACGCCAGTGGATATGGAAATCTTCAGCTTTCGAAATAGCAGACGGCGTCGACCAATGGCTGCGAAAAGAACGCGAGAAAGTATTAACACAATAACATAATTCAAAATGATGTAAAGTGAACGCTAATTCGCTGTTTTGTAGATAAATATACGATCTATTGAAAAACCATAACATTTGACATAAAAACACCCGTGGATATGGAAATCTTCTGCGTAACGAAATAGCAGACATCACACGGCGTCTCATCTGACTGAGTCTACGCTGTTTGCCAAGGCCGATAGTATAATGTAACTGGCAAGCATATATGCATAAGTAGGTTGTTTCGTGATTATTTACAAACGACTACATAATTCTTTTGGTTCAGCCAGTGCAACTTAACAGAAATAAGTATAAAAAGTTTCTACACCTGACAACAATATGCCAACTTAATACAAGGTAAGTTGTTTACATTATTTAAAATATTGCAAGCTTACAGTATAGAACAATAAACAGCTGGTACAATGTAATGTCATCGTTTTAATTTTAATAAGCCCGTGGTTAATTACCCTTTTTAATCTTATGGATCAATGCATCTCTTAACACCTTCAATTGACTTGTTTATGAAAAATATACACCCTCAGTGCATGTTATCCCATACACCATCACTCACTTACTAAGGCTCGATTGGTACTAAGGCTCGATTGGTCATTCTCGGCTCAGGTACTTCTTACAGGTACATGTACCCCGGGTACTCTTAACTTTACTTACATGTACCCCGGGTACGGTAAATAAACTTAAACATACCCGCAAATATTAGATTGTATCCGAGTTGTATATCCGCCAAAAATCCGATGTTAAACATGCTACAGATTAACGTAAAACAATATTGTTTACCTTAAACAATATTGTTTACCTTAAACAACCTTTTTTTTTTAAATCTGCATCAACATGCTTTTTAGTATGAGTGTTGAGAGGACGCCGTAGGAATAAGCAAGTAATCAAGAATACGTCTCTGTTTCTGCTTTTATTTCCTTCATGTATAATGATGATAAGGATTGACGACTAACATTGACGACAATGATCACAAACATTTACGACTAACACTGACAACAAGCATTGGCGACTAGATGTAACATTGACGATTCTCTACAATAAATGAAATTAACAATAAAAAATGAATAATAAGATTATAGTACAACAGATATGCTTTTCAAAGTATAATATAATAGCATACACTCATTAGAATAAGAGGTTTCATAAATAACAATTTGAAACATTTTCAATCAATATCGAAATATCTTATACAATATTTATTACACAGCATGAATTAATTGTTAAAACATAATATAAATACCGAATATGGTGTTCCCCATTTAACGGACCTCGCAAACCAAATAATGTTTCTTTAAAAAAATCTATGGCGTTAAAAAGTGAACGTGCAACGTCGCGGAAAATATTATACTTGACGACGTCATACAATGATGCGACTTTAAACAATTTAAGATTTAAAATTAAATCACATTTATGATTTTAACAATTAGTTTTGATAATATAAATGCCATTTAACAGAAAATTGACATAAATGTGAACATAATTAATTTTTACAACATAGCCGACAACAACCGATTTAGTGTTAAAATTCCCCGGTAAATTTACCGTACCCAGGGTTTGGGCCTTACTAACTGTATTATTATTATATCTCACCGACTACCTTTACCTTGAAATTTATGTAAATTCCGGCTTTCTTTACTTTTATTTTTCATTCATTTGATTACACAATTGTTGACGTATCTCGTGGAAAATTATTTGAATCTTTGGATTTTAATGACGACAAGCTGGAAGTGTCAATTTATTTTAAAAACGAATCTAAGATGTATGTACATGTAAGTATTGTGTGTTTGTCATGCATAATTAAGTGTTTTCCAGAAAAAATTGAGTAGCCAGTTATATGGCCGGCAACTATGCAGTAAAACGAAAGCATTTGTGACATTTACTTGATATATTTGGGAAAAGTAGCCGGCATCAAGAGTAAATGTAACCGGCAAAATCACTGGCTGCCGGTATTTAAGTTAAGAGAACACTGATAATAGTAAACTAAATCTCTACGACAGGATTACAGCTTTGTAAAATTGTTTTTTGGGTGATAATGGTTAGCAATTCATACAAATGTTATTAAAAAATATTGTGGTTTAAAATTCATTTTGAGAATGGGATGGAAGAACAGAAAATGAAAGGGTATACAGGGATGAAAATTAGTGGTTTCCCGTGAGCCCGGGGCAAGTAGTTTTGGCCTGGACAACTCAATTTCCAAAGTTGATAGTCCGGCCGGGCAACTTGTTTTTTTTTTTTTTAAAGCTTAAAACAATTCAGTGCAATAAAAATTGAATAACAATTGACCACCATGGATCAATACTAGTTAAATAACATTCATTATTAAGGAATAGAAAATGATTAAATTCAGACTCATAATAAAACATCATTCATTGAGAAGTGCAATGTCAACAAATTTATTTAATTATCTATTATTTTATTAAAAGAAAGTATAATATACACATGTACATAATTCTGGGCTGGTTATTCTTTATCTGGGCAACCAACATACTAAAGATGGTTGTCAGTGCGGGCAACCAATAGTAATAAGTTAGTTTTAATCAATGAAATATCTTTGTAACTTTATTGTTATAAGCATTGCATTAAAGTTGTGATTTAGGTAAGCTTGTCGTTTATAGTAAATTTACTTTTTAGCTCGACTATTATATATGAAATATATATAGAGGAGCTATCCTACTCAACCCGGCATCGGCATAAGCGTGCAAATGTTATAGTTTGCGTACCATCCCAAATATTTCCTATGTCCCTTGACATATTGCTTCCATATTTTGCATACGTGTTAACCAACATGACCCCAACCTAAAAACAAGAGCAGACAACTGTATCACTTGCATTTTGTAAGAATTATGACCCTTTTTCCACGTAGAATATGCATATTATTTATAAATCTACAGTGTTCGAAATTTGCACTAGCCCGGGGCTAGTTGATCTCGTTTTGGGCTACTGAATTTCCATGGGTACTAGCCCGATTGGCCTATTGATTTTTCAAACATTTGAAATAAAAAATGCTCAAAAATATTATTTTCATCCATCGCTTGAACCATATCTTGCGTTTATTTAGCGTCGTATCGCGTTTCCTCACCCTTCCGATTATGTTGACATGACGAGAGTTTGAATGACAAATTTTTTTTTGATACTGTGCGAATAAAATGCGGATCTACCCAGGTTGTTCAATTTGCTGTACTTTCAGCAAACCATACAAGTCTACAAATGTTTTTAATGTCCCCCATCTTGGATTTGTAATGATCTATTGACAAATCAACGCATTGAACTATCATATTTTAATAGAATATGTCAACCAAATTATATATTGATTGCGTAGTTGCTTGGTTACTTTTTACTGGTTTTCAGTTTAGGCAGTTTAACGATATGCATATTTTATTTCACGTGCAAAGACTTATATTGATATGTTTTTGGACAGTTGTTTCCGGATACGGTATTATCTGTCGATTTTAATTTATTTTCGACTTTCTTGATAAAAAAATATCTAGAATGATGAATACACATGCGATTTTACGGATGGTCTGGTTGATATTTTTTTACATTGTACTCACCAGAATTGGACCTAGAAAGACTATAAAAAAGAACAATAAGCTAGGGGGAGGAGACACTGCCCTCTATTCGCTTTATCATACGGCCTCAGACTTTAGGCTTAATGTTTCGGATTTCTAATTTAGGACAATTGACATCTAAAATTATTTACAGATTGGATAACAAAACCTTTGCTTCTTGACTGCATGTTAGGTATTGATTGACGAATATCGTCATACATAAATATTATAATCGTATTGTGTCATTGAAATATTATAATAACATTTCCTGCTAATTGGGATCAACTGTTAGTTGCAATCCTCATCATTACACCCTACCTGCAATAAAAACTATCCAGAACCGTCAAAAATATAAACTTATTTTAAAAACTTGTGATAAACAGTTCGGGCTAGTAAACTTTGGTTCGGGATAGTGAAAAAATCCATCTGGTAGCCCGAACGGGCTAGTGGTTTAAAAAGTGAAATTCGCACACTGACTTTATGTTAAATTGTGCGTAACACCCCAAATATTTCCTATATCCCTTGATATATTGCTTTCATATCTTGAATAATGTTAACGTGCATATTTTTATTAACGTCTTGTTATTGTAGTGTACATATTTTTCGGATTTCGGACAGTTCATTCATCGAGTATTATTGTTGTGGTTTTGTGAGTACTCTTCATGTAAAATACTGCTGTTTAGATGTTCAGTTTTAGTCGTATATCAGGATTCAATACCTATACCTTAGTGAAAATGGCATTGGAAGAACATTTGTTCATTGCATTAGATAGAATTAAACATTATTATTATCTATCTATCTTATTGTTTATTGCAGTTTCAGTAATATTCTGTCTATAAATGATTTCAACATGATATAATTATAAATCATGGCAGGCTAGGAAATGTGTATATATGAAGCAAAAATTAAAAATAGACAGTTCATTTTTTTCCCATTTACATGTATGTATATTTATCTATGTAGACATCTTTTGTGGTAAACAGTTATGCAACATGTCAGAAAACGCCCAGGACAAATATATCGACATAATGATTTTTTCACTTATGTGGGTGTATGTTGGCTCCACTTCACACGATACAGTCATTGTAGTTTAATTGAAAAATGCATCTTACAATGTGAGATGAGTTCTGGGTTCAAGCCCCAGCAGTGGCCTATCAAGTGTGAAATACGGAGCCATTATCATTAAATATACACAGTTCTTTCTTTAAACAATACAATTAAATATAAGGAATAATGTTAAAGGGGCATTGCTGCTTAGCTATTTTTGACATTGAATAACAGGGTTTATATACACCTCAAGGATAAATGCTTCTAAATTTGTAAAAAAACAAACCAGTCGAAGAGTGCAGAATATTAAACATTTGCAACTTTCTGATGTCTAAAATGTCTTAAATGCCACTTTAAGTTTGTTTTTTTTTGTACAAAATGACCCATTTTGTGCTGTCCATTATCGGTTAATGTTTTACGCTGTCAGGTCCAGAAGCGCTCATTCTGTAGCTTGTTTGGACCATAATCTATAATGCGACCAAGTTTCAGCAGATTCGGCCCAGTGGTTCTGATTTTATACCCTGTGCCTATTGAGTATAAGTACTATTACTCACTGATTTATGCGTTATGAGCTCGGCTGTTTTCGGAAAAAACCTCAGGTTTTGTCATAGCCAGCTCATTGTGTAATGTCGTGTCTTTTCGCCATCCGGCGTCTGCCATGCTAAAACCTTAACATGAACCCATTGTACCCACAATTTTTTTTCGTACCCATTTGTTTGTACCCAAATATTTTTCGTACCCAATGTTTTTCGTACCCAAATGTTTTTTGTACCCATTTTTTTCGTACCCAATTTTCTTTTTTCGTACCCCAATTTTTTTTCGTACCCAATTTTTATTTATCGTACCCAAATTGTTTTCGTACCCACATGTTTTCGTACCCAATTTTTTTTTTGTACCCACTTTTTTCGTAACCACTTTTTTTGTACCCAAATTTTTTTGTACCCAATTTTTTTCCGTACCCAAATTTTTTTCGTACCCATTTTTTTTCTACCCAATTTTTTTTCGTACCCAAATTTTTTCGTACCCAATCTTTTTATTGCCATTTTTCTTCGTACCAAAATTTTTTTCGTACCCAACTGTTTTTGTACCCAAATTTTTTTATTCGTACCCATTTATTTTTTTCGTACCAAATTTTTTTTGTCGAAATAATCGGCTTTCAATTTGATTTGATCTCCCCACTCATTCCATCCCGCGAAACCCTTAAGGTGTCGCAACTCTGGTATGGAATGAGTGATGTATTGGACGTCATCATTGATGACGTTCAATCGAACGAATGATAAAGGGGGCTAAGTTTCATTAAGCTGGCGAGAATCACTGCGATTTGAGGCGCTTGAAAACTGGTCGCTAACTTTTGCTGAAATTTGACATGTATATGGAGAAGAATGCGATCTACCTGTTGGCGTAGGCGTTATACCTGGGGAAAATCAAGTTTTCGAGTATTTTGTGTTGAAATATTTTTATGGGAAAGGCCACGCGCGTATGACGTCATGAAAAGCGCTTAGGCTAGCTTCCATCTTGTTAATAAACAAAGAAACTAAGTTACGCGTTATTAATTCAGTTAGGCGTTTAATCGATAAACAAAGACGTAATGATTGTGTTTGAATATCAAACGGTAGTTCACATGCATGTCTTTTGTGCACATTGTGGTTTTTTAATGAACATGACATAAATCTATGTGTTATTCAACGTATTGTGTGCGACGAGTTGAGGAAAGGTTTACACGGCTAGGCTTTCCGAGATAAATGTAAGTACACACTGGTATTAGAATGGTATTCTATTTATCCGATAAAATCTTGAATATAAATGATATTGAGACAATTACATTATTAGGGTTTAATAATTTATTATTTAATCAATAAATAAACGCGAGCAGCAAATCAATTAATTTCGTTTGTAGTGGAAACCGAAAGTAAACAAACCAACCGTCAAAATGGCTGACGACATAGCAACGTAGGAATGAACGCTTAAAAGTATTTACAAAATAACATCATCACAAACGATGTAAAGTGAACGCTACTTATCCGTTTTGTAGATAAGTAAACGATCAATTGGAAAACACTAACATTTGACATAAAAAAAACGCCAGTGGATATGGAAATCTTCATCGTTGGAAATAGCAGACGGCGTCGACCAATGGCTGTCAATACAAGTTCGAAAAGAACGCGAGAAAGTATTAACAAAATAACATAGATGATGTAAAGTGAACGCTAATTCGCTGTTTTGTAGATAAGTATACGATCTATTGAAAAACCATAACATTTGACACAAAAACACCCGTGGATATGGAAATCTTCAGCGTAACGAAATAGCAGACATCGCACGGCGTCTCATCTGGGTCTACGCTGTTTGCCAAGGCCGATAATATAATGAATGGAAATGCACAAACTCAGTAACTGGCAAGCACATATGCATTAGTAGGTTGTTTCGTGATTATTCAGAAACGACTACATAATTCTTTTGGTTCAGCCAGTGCAACTTAACAGAAATAAGTCGGTCCATACAATAACCGAAAAGCACCGAAAAGCACCGAAAAGCACTCAATTTCTCTCTATATATATGCAATATATCGTTTTTAGTGTATGTTAACGAGTTTAATTAGTAATAAATGGTTATATGATTGTATGTTTATACTACATTGTGCCCAAAATGGAAAATATCGGCAATTACCGACCGAAAAGCACTTCATGTGGAAACCGAAAAGCACTCAATTTCTCGCTATATATATGAATATTTGCGTTTCTATTGTGTGTAAACGGATTAAATTAGTTATAAATGGTTATATTTCATGCATATTTATACTACCTTGGGTTTATTATGAGGTATTAAGCCCCAAAATTGGATAAATATCGGCAATATACCGACCGAAAAGCATTTCATGTGAAGACCGAAAAGCACTCAATTTCTCGCTATATATATATGAATATTTGCGTTTCTATTGGGTGTAAACGGATTAAATTAGTTATAAATGGTTATATTTCATGCACATTTATACTACCTTGGGTTTATAACGAGGTATTAATGCCCGAAATTGGATAAATATCGGCAATATACCGACCGAAAAGCACTTCATGTGAAGACCGAAAAGCACTCAATTTCTCGCTATATATATATATAATATTTGCGTTCCTATTATGTGTAAACGGTTTAAATTAGTTATAAATGGTATATTGCATGCATATTTATACTACCTTGTGTTTATAACGAGGTATTAATGCCCGAAATTGGATAAATATCGGCAATATACCGACCGAAAAGCACGTCATGTGAAGACCGAAAAGCACTCAATTTCTCGCTATATATGTGAATATTTGCGTTTCTATTGGGATAAACGGATTGAATTAGTTATAAATGGTTATATTTCATGCATATTTATACTACCTTGTGTTTATAACGAGGTATTAATGCCCGAAATTGGATAAATATCGGCAATATACCGACCGAAAAGCACTTCATGTGAAGACCGAAAAGCACTCAATTTCTCGCTATATATATATATAATATTTGCGTTCCTATTATGTGTAAACGGTTTAAATTAGTTATAAATGGTATATTGCATGCATATTTATACTACCTTGTGTTTATTATGAGGTATTAATGCCCAAAATTGGTTAAATATCGGCAATATACCGACCGAAAAGCACTCCCGCGACAGCAGAGAATCACCGAAAAGCATTCAAGTTCTCTATATGTACATGCAAGTTAACTATAAGGGCCGATTTTAATGGATTGAAAAGATGTACATATTTATTTAGTCAAAGTCTGTTCATATTGAAACTTAATTTTAATGTCTGAAGTCATCATTAACAACTTGTGAACGAACGGCCGGTACGCTTCTTTAATCAGCACAAAGCAGTTTGGAAATAGATTTTCGCACCTTCAATTAATTATATTCCAGATAATGATGAGAAGTTGTGTTATGATCGGCGCCTTTCATTCATGTCCGAACAATACTACTTCAGCCATTGTAAAAAAATATTCTGCCAGTTAGATTGTGTTGTTCTTATTTATATTAGTTGATACTGTTGAGTTAAAGATGTCAGCACAATTCAAGCTGACATAATAATATCATTTGTAAGATTTAATTCACACCTCTCGCTTATGAAGTATTCACTCAACGTGCTGGCACAATAGTATCTGTTTTTAATTATGTGTAATTGCATTCGCACCTCTCGCTTAACTCAACGTTCAAAGGCACGGGCACAATCACACTTTATTAGCGCCGTCTTTAAACCCTTTTAATCTCTAAAGAACAGATTAATTTTAACTTTATTAACAAAATTATTTTAACTAATGCAAGCTAGAATTAATATGTGACTACTTGCTATACAATCAGTAGCATTCGAAAATGGATCGTATTTAATTGTGGTTCCTTCTTTGAATTATGTTGACGGCCGACTTTTAGAATAGCTAGTGCCAGTAATAAATGTATTTCTTTAAATTCACATGTTGTTTTTTTAAGATATGAAAGATGCAAATGTGTCTTACTTATATTGTTTTCTGGTATTTAATCTATCTTATATATATGTGACTACGTGCTAATTTTTGGAGAAATGAAAGATTCAAATGTGTCTTATATATATTTTATCCATGTATCATGTGTATTCAGTTTTCATGCGAAAATATATCTTATTTCTTAATTTCCACCATCACACTTTATTAGCGCAGCGCCGACTCAGTAAATTAATTAATGTAATAAAAAAAGTGCAACGGTGAGGTGGATCAATTGTTAGTGCACACCACTTCAGCAATAAAGGACAGTTATTTTGGCTGTAAATCCGATATTTCCAATACAGTAGCCATGTTCCTGTGTATTGAGATGATAAGATCACCACAGCAGGTTGCTAATACACAGTGTAGACTGAAATGAAAACAGTTATTTTGGCTGTAAATCCAATTCCAGTACAGTAGCCATGTTCCTGTGTATTGAACTGATAAGATCACCACAGCAGGTTGCTAATACACCGTGTAGACTTCCACTGTTTTATTATAGTAATTGTTATTTACCTGCTTGGAATAAATGGTGTATTCATTCGGGTCTGATGGTGTATTGTAATATATATAATTCTGATAAGAAACAGTAGCACACAACAGGAATTTGGTTGATAAAAATAACTGATGTATTTATTGAAAGTGAAATTTGCCCAGAATAGTTGTATAAAATTTTTCGTCTAGCGGCCAAGTGCATTAATCCCGATCGCTGTTGGGTATTTTACTGTTTAGTAACACCTTAATACCATCATTTTTAAACTGATAACGGAAATAAAGAAATATCTTTTTTTGTTAAGTATACGTGCTTGAATTAATGTTCCATCTTTCATTGGAGATACATTGCGACAGAGTTCTAGTTCGCAGCGTAATCAAGCTCCGTGTAATCGGTATCCTACAATAAATAAGTTTTTAATTATGTGTAATTTAATTCGCAACATTGCTTATCTCAACGTTCAATGGCCCGCGCACTTCACAAATTTTAAAACATCATTATTGTTTAGTGTACATGCTTGATATATTCATAAAATAGCAGTTTTTAAAAAACAATCGGACTGTAACCTTTCATTTGATGCAAATGAACAGAAGAACTGATGTATTTATTTAACGTGAATAACATTTTGAACTAAAAATGTTTTGAATTAATGTTAATGCAAAAATAAATCTATAACATTATACCGCTGTTGGGTATTTTACTGTTAGTAACGCTCGATTGGTCATTGTCGGCTCGGGTAAAACTTACATGTACCCCGGGTACTCTTAAGTAACTCATACTCATGTTGATGCAGTTTTTCTTAACAGAAGTTAGTTTAAGATAATCGTTAGCGCGTTTTACGACATCGGATTTTGGGCGGGAAATACAACTGGGGTACAGTCTAATATCGACCGGGTACATGTAGGTAGTACCCGAGCCGACAATGACCAATCGAGCGTTAGTAAGCCATTAATACATACATTTTTAAAATGTGAACGGAAATAGGGAAATATCGTTTTTTGAGAAGTTTACGCGCTTGATTAAATGTTAGCTGTAGAAATTTAGTCAACTCTTCGGGACACCCTCTTTTTACAGACTTCGGGCCGCATTACAGTCAAAAAAGAAAAATGCATTGATAAATGCTGCTAAGTCCGAAAGGAAACTATTAGATGCGTATAATGTGGGATAACAGCAGACTGATTTTACGTTCCCGTCTTCAGACGCGGACAAGATGGCGATCAATATTCTGCACAAATTTCATCCTGCAATGATAGGGCATTACACACCTATAAAAACAATCGGTGACGGCAACTGTCTGTTTAGATCTATTTCAAAATGTTTGAATGGTAGTGAAGAGCAACATATTTTGTTGAGATTGTTATCTGCTCTTGAACTTATTGAAAACGAAAGTTACTACAAATCTGATCAGTTCCTCGCCGATGACAGAATACTTAAGGCGGAATATTCAAATTTGTTGCATGATGTTATAGGTCTATACACTTGGTCAGTCGTCGAGCTAATCTTTGTTGTAAGCGCAGTAATCAAAAAATGCATTAAGTCGTACTATCCGCCTCAGCCATTCTCGGGCTATGCGTCCGAAGTCTTAACACGGCGTGTTGTGGGTAGGGGATGTAAAGACATGTCACCTGATATAACAATAATGTGGTCTCAAATGTCTCGCTCGGAGATAATCAGACTAGAACCTAACCATTTTGTGCCATTGATTCCTGCAAACAAAATTTTAGTAAATGATGTTTCGCCACTCAGTGATGATATTAAAGTTACAAAGGTAGAAACATGTTCAATTCCTGCTAATGCAACTTTTGTGGTAATTGATGGTGACGACTCCGATTATGACCACTCGGAAACTGTTGAAAGGTCTTTTGAAAACTCATTATCTGAGAGCAGTGATGCAAATCAGAATGATGAACTGACAAATGACCAAGCAACGGCTTCTGAGGCAGACAAAACTGTAACATTGTTTAGTGGGAAATTAAACTCTTCATTCATTGAAACGGAGACAAGCTTATCTTAAGCTGTGCAGTTTTATTTCATTGCAAACAGCTGCAAATATTTAATTTCTTGTTTATACAAATGGGACTATTTCCTTTTTTTTTATTTCTTGCATAAATTTTCGGGAATATTTCGGCCTTTTTTTTCAAAATTTGGCTCTTACAAGAGGTGGCCTCCACGTGGCAAGAGCTGGGCAACATATTCATTATGTTGGCAAACTACCTCATGTATATATGAGTCGTGTTCTGGGAAGAAAAAGGAGCTTAATGCATGTTCGTAAAATGTCATCCCAGATTAGCCTACGCAGTCCGCACAGGCTAATCAGGGACGACACTTTCCGCTTTTATGGTATTTTTAGTTTCAAGGAAGTCACTCCTCACCGAAAATCACGTTTGGGCGAAAAGTGTCGTCCCTGATTAGCAGTGCGGACTGCACAGGCTAATCAGTGACGACACTTTAAGCACATGCATTAAGCCCACTTTTCTCAGAACCCGCCTCATATATATATATAGTGCTTTATTTACAAACTTAAATCAATATTTAACGAAGTCATCATTGATTATATTAAGTATAGAGAGAAATTGAGTGCTTGTGCTTTATCTTTAAACTTAAATCAATATTTAACGAAGTCATTATTGACTAAATAAATATGTACATCTTTTCAATCCATTATAAACGGCACTTATAGCTTAGTTTCGTTTATATATAGAGAAATTGAGTGCTTTTCGGTGATTCTGTGCTGTCGCGGGAGTGCTTTTCGGTGGCCACCAAAAATAGTAATGAGCTATATATTTAAACTTTTTATTTAATGAAGTCATTATTGACTAAATAAATATGTACATCTTTCAATCCATTAAAATCGGCCCTTATAGTTAACTTGCAAGTATATATAGAGAACTTGAGTGCTTTTCGGGGATTCTCTGCTGTCGCGGGAGTGCTTTTCGGTCGGTATATTGCCGATATTTAACCAATTTTGGGCATTAATACCTCATAATAAACACAAGGTAGTATAAATATGCATGCAATATAACCATTTATAACTAATTTAAACCGTTTACACACAATAGGAACGCAAATATTATATATATATAGCGAGAAATTGAGTGCTTTTCGGTCTTCACATGAAGTGCTTTTCGGTCGGTATATTGCCGATATTTATAAAATTTTGGGCATTTATACCTCGTTATAAACCCAAGGTAGTATAAATATGCATGAAATATAACCATTTATAACTAATTCAATCCGTTTACACCCAATAGAAACGCAAATATTCATATATATAGCGAGAAATTGAGTGCTTTTCGGTCTTCACATGAAGTGCTTTTCGGTCGGTATATTGCCGATATTTATCCAATTTCGGGCATTAATACCCCATAATAAACACAAGGTAGTATAAATATGCATGAAATATAACCATTTATAACTAATTTAAACCGTTTACACACAATAGAAACGCAAATATTCATATATATAGCGAGAAATTGAGTGCTTTTCGGTCTTCACATGAAGTGCTTTTCGGTCGGTATATTGCCGATATTTATCCAATTTTGGGGCTTAATACCTCATAATAAACACAAGGTAGTATAAATATGCATGAAATATAACCATTTATAACTAATTTAAACCGTTTACACACAATAGAAACGCAAATATTCATATATATAGCGAGAAATTGAGTGCTTTTCGGTCTTCACTTGAAGTGCTTTTCGGTCGGTATATTGCCGATATTTATCCAATTTTGGGGCTTAATACCTCATAATAAACCCAAGGTAGTATAAATATGCATGAAATATAACCATTTATAACTAATTTAATCCGTTTACACACAATAGAAACGCAAATATTCATATATATAGCGAGAAATTGAGTGCTTTTCGGTTTCCACATGAAGTGATTTTCGGTCGGTAATTGCCGATATTTATCAAATTTTGGGGCTTAATACCTCATAATAAACCCAAGGTAGTATAAATATGCATGAAATATAACCATTTATAACTAATTTAATCCGTTTACACACAATAGAAACGCAAATATTCATATATATATAGCGAGAAATTGAGTGCTTTTGGGTTTTCACATGAAGTGCTTTTCGGTCGGTAATTGCCGATATTTACCATTTTGGGCACAATGTAGAATAAACATACAATCATATAACCATTTATTACTAATTAAACTCGTTAACATACACTAAAAACGATATATTGCATATATATAGAGAGAAATTGAGTGCTTTTCGGTGCTTTTCGGTGCTTTTCGGTTATTGTATGGACCCGAAATAAGTATAAAAAGTTTCTACATCTGACAACAATGTGCCAACTTAATACAAGGTAAGTTGTTTACATTATTTAAAATATTGCAAGCTTACAGTACTCAACAATAAACAGCTGGTACAATGTAATATCATCCTTTTAATTTTAATAAGCCCTTGGTTAATTACCCTTTTTAATGTTATGGATCAATGCATCTCTAACACCTTCAATTGACTTGTTCATGAAAAATATACACCCTCAGTGCATGTTATCCCATACACCATCAATCACTTACGAAGGCTCGATTGGTCATTCTCGGCTCGGGTACTACTTACCGGTACATGTACCCCGGGTACTCTTAACTTTACTTACATGTTCCCTGGGTACGGTAAATAAACTTAAACATGCCCGCAAATATTAGATTGTATCCGAGTTGTATATCCGCCAAAAATCCGATGTCGTTAAACATGCTACCGATAACGTAAAACAATATGGTTAACCTTAAACAACCTTCTCTTTTAAAAAATCTGCACCAACATGCTTTTTAGTTTGAGTGTTGAGAGGACGCCGTAGGAATAAGCAAGTAATCAAGAATACGTCTCTGTTTCTGCTTTTATTTCCTTCATGTATAATGACGATAAGGATTGACGACTAACATTGACGACAATGATCACAAGCATTTACGACTAACACTGACGACAAGCATTGTTAAATTAACGATTTAATTTGAATAATAAGATTATAGTACAACAGATATGCTTTTCAAAGTATAATATAATAGCATACACTCATTAGAATAAGAGGTTTCATAAATAACATATGAAACATTTTCAATCAATATCGAAATATCTTATTCAATATTTATTACACAGCATGAATTAATTGTTAAAACATAATATAAATACCGAATATGGTGTTCCCCATTTAACGGACCTTGCAAACCAAAAAATGTTTCTTTAAAAAAAATCTATGACGGTAAAAAGTGAGCGTGCGATGTCGCGGAAAATATTATACTTGACGACGTCATACAATGACGCGACTTTAAACAATTTAAGATTTAAAATTAAATCACATCATTGATTTTAACAATGAGTTTTGATAATATAAATGCCATTGAACAGAAAATTGACATAAATGTAAACATAATTAATTTTTACAAAATACCCGACAACAACCGATTTAGTGTTAAAATTCCCGGGTACGTTTTAGTATATTTACCGTACCCAGGGTACGAGCCTTACTAACTGTATTATTATTATATCTCACCGACTACAAGGTACCTTTACCTTGTTGTGTTTATCAACCTGGAATTTATGTAAAGTCCGGCTTTCTTTACTTTTTTTTTTCATTCATTTGATTACGCAATTGTTGACGTACCTCGTGGAAAATTATTTGAATCTTTGGATTTTAATGGCGACAAGCTGGAAGTGTCAATTTATTTTAAAAACGAATCTAAGATTTTAAGTATTGTGTGTTTTTCATGCATAATTCAGTGTTTTCCAGAAAATTGAGTACCAGTTATATGGCCGGCAACTATGCAGTAAAACAAAAGCATTTATGACATTTACTTGATATATTTGGGAAAAGAAGCAGTCATGTAAATGTAAGAGTAAATGTAACCGGCAGAATCGCTGGCTGCCGGTATTTAAAGAGAACACTGATAATAGTAAACTAAATCTCTACGACACGATTACAGCGTTGTAAAATTGTGTTTTGGGTGATAATGGTTAGTAATTCATACAAATGTTATTAAAAAATATTGTGCTTTAAAATTAATTTTGAGAATGGGATGGAACAACAGAAAATGAAGAGCATACAGGGATGGAAATAAGTGGTTTCCCATGAGCCCGGGGCAAGTAGATTTTGGCCTGGGCAACTCAATTTCAAAAGTTGGTAAACTTGTTTTTTTTTAATCTTAAAACAATAAAGTGCAATAAAAATTGAAAAACAATTGATCACCATGGATCAATACTAGTTAAATAACATTCATTATATATGAATAGGACATGATTCAATTCAGGCTCATAATAATACATCATGCATTGAACATGTGTATTGTCAGCAAATGTATATAATTATCTATTATTTTATTAAAAAATATAATAATATTCACATGTTCATATTTCTGGGCTCGTTATTCTTTATCTGGGCAACCAAAATACTAAAGATGGTTGCCCACAATAGTAAAAAGTTAGTTTCAATCCCTGGCATATCATTGTAACTTTATTGTTTAACTGCATTGCATTAAAATTGTGATTGAGGTAAGCTTGTTGTTTATAGTATATTTACTTTTGAGCTCGACTATTATATATAAAATATATATAGTGTAGCTATCCTACTCACCCCGGCGTGGGTGCGCGCATTGGAATGTTTGCGTACCGTCTCGAATATATTTCCTATGTCCATTGACATATTGCTTTCATACATGTATTTTGCTTCTTAACCAACATGACCCCAATGTATAAACAAAAGCAGATAACTGTATCAAGCATTTTGTAACAATTATGGCCTTTTTTTCACTAAGAATAAGCATATAATTGATAAATCTATTTTAAAGTTTGCGTACCACCTTTAAATTGCCACAACTTTTTTATTATGCTCTCCCCAAATTTTTTAAGGGGGGAGCATATAGTCGCCGCTTCGTCTGTCCGTCCATGCACAATTTTTGTCCGGGCTATTTCTCAGCAACTAATGACTGGAATTCAATTTAACTTAATGGGAAGCTTCACTACCAAGAGGAGACATGCATATTATCAGCCGGTTCTGGTCAGATGATTTTTCACAGAGTTACAATGTATGGCCCTATGAAATTTTCCATTAACTGTACATATAACGCGATCTACCTGTTGGCGTATTCGTTATTACTGGGAAAAATCTAGTTTTTTATTAAATCACGAAAAAGTGGTGTTTTTTATTGCGCAATCGCTATAAACACGTGGCTTGGCCGGAAGTACATGTAGCCTTAATAGCAACCCCAAGACAATTCACCCCCAGGAGACAATTGACGGGCTAGACAATTCAAATTAGATTTTTCATACCCCAATTTTTCGATTTTCGTAATCATTTTTGTCGTACCCAAATGTTTTTCGTACCCAAATTTGTTCGTACCTAAAAAAAAATTCGTGCCCATTATTTTCGTACCCAAATGTTTTTCGTACCCAAATTTTACGTACCCAATTTTTTTCGTACCACTTTTTTTTCGTGCCCAATTTTTTTCGTACCCATTTTTTTCGTACCTAAATTTTTGTTCGTACCAAATTTTTTCCGTAACAATTTTTTTTTTTCGTACCCATTTTTTTCGTACCCAAATGTTTTTTGTTCCTAATTGTTTTCGTACCCAATTTTTTTTTCGTACCCATTTTTTTCGTACCGAAATGTTTTTCGTACCCAAATTTGTTCGTACCCATTTTTTTTTTCGTACCAATCTTTTTCGTACCCAAATTTGTTCGTACCCAATTTTTTTTCATACCCATTTTTTTCGTACCCAAATAAAAAAATCGTACCCATTTTTTAGTACCCAAATTTGTTTCATACCCAAATTTTTATTTGTACACATTTTTTTCGTACCCAAATAGTTTTCGTACTCTATTTTTTTTGTTTCCTTTATTTTTTTGTACTCTAATTTGTTTTCGTAACCAAATTAGTTTTTTTTCCTGCCCATATTATGTTCGTACCCATTATTTCTTCGTACACAAATTTGTTCGTACCCAAATTTTTTCGTACCCATATGTCGTACTCAAATTTTTTTCGTACACAAATTTGTTCGTACCTAATTTTTTATTTGTACCCATTTTTTTCGTACCCAAATAGTTTTTCGTACCTTTATTTTGTTCGTACCCTTTTTTTTTCGTACTCAAATTTGTTTTCGTACCCAAATTATTTTTTTTTCGTACCCACTGCCCACATATTTTTTCGTACCCAAATTTTTGTCGAAATAATCGGCTTTCAATTTGATTTGATCTCCCCACTCATTCCATCCCGCGAAACCCTTAAGGTGTCGCAACTCTAGTAAGAATGATTCAATATTCGTTTTTGCTTACGTCTGTTTGCATTTTCATCTGTTTAATGTCAGACTTTGAATTATATTCCAATGATTTTATGAGTTGTCTATATGGAATGAGTGATGTATTGGACGTCATCATTGATGACGTTCATTCGAACGAATAATGAAAAAGGGGGCTAAGTTTCGTTAAGTTGGAGCAAATCACTGCGATTTGAGAGTCTTGAATACTGGCCCAGCACGTTTGCTGACATTTGACATGTATATGGACAAGAATGCGATCTACCTGTTGGCGTAGGCGTTATACCTAGGAAAAATCAGGTTTTCGAGTATTTTGCGTTTAAATATTTTTTATGGGAAAGGGCACGCGCGCGTGACGTCATGAAAAGCGCTTAGGCTAGCTTCCATCTTGCTACGAAACAAAGAAACTGACGTTACGCGTTATTAATTCAGTTAGGCGTTTAATCGATAAACAAAGGCGTAATAATTGTGTTTGAATATCAATCGGTAGTACACATGCATGTCTTTTGTGCACATTGTGGTTTTTTAATGAACATGACATAAATCTATGTGTTATTCAACGTATTGAGTGCGACGAGTTAAAGAAAGGTTTACACGGCTAGGCTTTCCGAGATAAATGTAAGTACACACTGGTATTAGAATGGTATTCTATTTATCCGATAATATCTTGAATATAAATGATATTCAGACAATTACATTATTACGGTTTAATAATTTATTATTTAATCAATAAATAAACGCAAGCAGCAAATCAATTAATTTCGTTTGTAGTGGAAACCGAAAGTAAACAAACCAACCTTCAAAATGGCTGACGACATAGCAACGTAGGAATTAACGCTCAGAAATTATTTACAAAATAAGATCATCAGAAATGATGTAAAGTGAACGCTAATTCGCTGTTTTGTAGATAAGTATACGATCTATTGAAAACCCATAACATTTGACATAAAAACACCCGCGGATATGGAAATCTTCAGCGTAACGAAATAGCAGACATCACACGGTGTCTCATCTGATTCTACGCTGTTTGCCAAGGCCGATAATGAATGGAAATGCACAAACTCAGTAACTGGCAAGCATTATGCATTAGTATGTTGTTTCGTGATTATTTAGAAACGACTACATAATTCTTTTGGTTCAGCCAGTGCAACTTAACAGAAATAAGTATAAAAAGTTTCTACACCTGACAACAATGTGCCAACTTAATACAAGGTAAGTTGTTTACATTATTTAAAATATTGCAAGCTTACAGTATACAACAATAAACAGCTGGTACAATGTAATGTCATCATTTTAATTTTAATAAGCTCGTGGTTAATTACCCTTTTTAATCTTATGGATCAATGCATCTCTAACACCTTCAATTGACTTGTTCGTGAAAAATATACACCCTCAGTGCATGTTATCCCATACACCATCACTCACTTACTAAGGCTCGATTGATCATACTCGGCTTGGGTACTACTTACCGGTACATGTACCCCGGGTACTCTTAATTTTACTTACATGTACCCCGGGTACGGTAAATAAACTTAAACATACCCGCAAATATTAGATTGTATCTGATTTGTATATCCGCCAAAAATCCGATGTCGTTAACAGTGGTCTCTGGAAGCACCGGCAGCCGGCGATTTCACCGGTTACATTCAATCTAGATGCAGGCTACTTTTCCTCAAAATATCAATTGAAATGGTGCAAATGCACATGTTTTATTGCTTAATCGCCGGCTACTTTGAAAATATAACTGGCTTCTCAGATGTTTCTGGAGAACACTGCGTTAAACATGCTACCGATTAACGTAAAACAATATTGTTTACCTTAAACAAACTTCTCTTTAAAAAATCAGCATCAACATGCTTTTTAGTATGAGTGTTGAGAGGACGCCGTAGGAATAAGCAAGTAATCAAGAATACGTCTCTGTTTCTGCTTTTATTTCCTTCATGTATAATGACGATAAGGATTGACGACTAACATTGACGACAATGATTACAAGCATTGACGACTAACGTTGACGACAAGCATTGGCAACTAGATGTAACATTGACCATTCTCTACAATAAATGAAATTAACAATAAAAATTGAGTAATAAGATTATAGTACAACAGATATGCTATTCAAAGTATAATATAATAGCATACACTCATTAGAATAAAAGGTTTCATAAATAACAATTTGAAACATTTTCAATAAATATCGAAATATCTTATACAATATTTATTACACAGCATTAATTAATTGTTAAAACATAATATAAAGACAGAATATGGTGTTCCCCATTTAACGGACCTTGCAAACCAAATAATGTTTCTTTTAAAAAATCTATGACGGTAAAAAGTGAACGTGCGATGTCGCGGAAAATATTATACTTGACGACGTCATACAATGACGCGACTTTAAACAATTTAAGATTTAAAATTAAATCACATTATTGATTTTAACAATGAGTTTTGATAATATAAATGCCATTTAACAGAAAATTGACATAAATGTAAACAATTAATTTTGACAAAATAGCCGACAACAACCGATTTAGTGTTAAAAAATTCCCGCGTACGTTTTAGTATATTTACCGTACCCAGGGTATGAGCCTTACTAACTGTATTATTATTATATCTCACCGACTACAAGGTACCTTTACCTTGTTGTGTTTATCAACCTGGAATTTATGTAAAATCCGGCTAATTAGTAACAGATGTGATACACTGAGATAAAGATATTGCCTTAGTCCTTATGTATTTGAGGCTGTTTCCATAAATAATTAAGAAGTAACTTTTTACAGCTTTTTAAAGATTTTTTTAAAAATAAATAACTCAGAAAAAAGTTTATCAATTACAGAATAATTATTGATTTAATATAAAATGGCTCCTTTGTAATGTTTAAATGCTACAATTTTTAATCGACCAGTAATGACCAGTATTGACCGGTTTTAACCGGGTATTGACTGCCGGCCCGGTCAATACTCAATTGACCGGTCAATATGCCAACCCTGCATTGAAACCTAATATGCATTTATCTATTATTATTTGGGGACAAATAATTTTACTGTGTGAAGACCCTACATAAAAATGCTGATTTTTTTCTTACTTGGTACCTGGCGACACACATTTTCAAGTCTATTTCATTAAATTTGGCATAGATATTTATAAAAATGGCATCATATGAACCAGTAGTCATAGTATAAGCAACATTGAAGCCTAATATGCATTCATCTATTATTAATTGGGCACAAATAATTTTCCTGTGTGAAGACCCTACATAAAAATGCTGATTTCTTTCTTACTTGGTACCTGGCGACACACATTTTCAAGTCTTTTTCATTAAATTTGGCATAGATATTTTAATAAATGGCATCGTATGAACCAGTAGTCATAGTATAAGCAACATTGAAGCCTAATATGCATTCATCTATTATTATTTGGGCACAAACAATTTTACCGTGTGAAGATCCTACATAAAAATGCTGATTTTTTTCTTATTTGTTACCTGGCGACACACATTTTCAAGTCTATTTCATTAAATTTGGCATAGATATTTATAAAAATGGCATCGTATGAACCAGTAGTCATAGTATAAGCAACATTGAAGCCTAATATGCATTCATCTATTATTATTTGGGCACAAATAATTTTACTGTGTGAAGACCCTACATAAAAATGCTGATTTTTTTCTTACTTGGTACCTGGCGACACACATTTTCAAGTCTTTTTCATTAAATTTGGCATAGATATTTTAATAAATGGCATCGTATGAACCAGTAGTCATAGTATAAGCAACATTGAAGCCTAATATGCATTCATCTATTATTATTTGGGCACAAACAATTTTACCGTGTGAAGATCCTACATAAAAATGCTGATTTTTTTTCTTATTTGTTACCTGGCGACACACATTTTCAAGTCTATTTCATTAAATTTGGCATAGATATTTATAAAAATGGCATCGTATGAACCAGTAGTCATAGTATAAGCAACATTGAAGCCTAATATGCATTCATCTATTATTATTTGTGCACAAATAATTTAACCGTGTGAAGACCCTAGATAAAAATGCTGATTTTTTTCTTACTTGGTACCTGGCGATACACATTTTCATGTCTATTTCATTAAATTTGGCATAGATATTTATAAAAATGGCATCGTATGAACCAGTCGTCATAGTATAAGCAACATTGAGGCCTAATATGCATTCATCTATTATTATTTTGGGCACAAATAATTTTACCGTGTGAAGACCCTACATAAAAATGCTGATTTTTTTCTTACTTGGTATCTTGCGACACACATTTTCAAGTCTTTTTCATTAAATTTGGCATATACATGTATATTAATAAAAATGGCATTGTATGAACATGTCGTCATAGTATAAGCAGAGAAGCATAATAGGCATTCATCTATTATAATTTGGGCTCATACAATTTTACCGTGTTAGCACCATATATCAAGTTGCAGATTTTTTAAATATTCGCCACATACCCAAAGGCATTTTCATTAATATCTCAGAAAAATAGACCTATATATTAATACACATGGCATCTAAAGAACATTTTATCATAGTTAAACATGGTTCCCAGCCAACCTGGAAATCAGGGAAAACCTGGAAAAAGACTTTCACTTTCACTAACGCCCAGTACAAATATATGGACAGAATGATTGTTTCACTTATCGGTATGTGGGTGTATGTTGGCTCCACTTCACAAGATACAGTCATTGTAGTTTAATTGAAAAACGCATCTTACAATGTGAGATGAGTTCTGGGTTCAAGCCCCAGCAGTGCCCTATCATGTGTGATATACAGAGCCATTATGATTAAATATACACAGTTATCTTTTTAAACAATACAATTAAATATAAGGAATAATGTTAAAGGGGCATTGCTGCTTAGCCATTTTTGGGATTGTATTGTGATTTTTGGCCAAATTTGACACTGAATAACAGGGTTTATATACATCCCAAGCATAAATGCTTCTAAATTTGTAAAAAAAACAAGTCGAAGTGTGCAGAATATTAAAAATTTGCAATTTTCTGATGTCTAAAGGTCATTAAATGCCTCTTAAAGTTTACATTTTTTGTACAAAATGACCCATTTTGTGCTGTCCATTATTGGTTAATGTTTTACGCCGTCAGGTCCAAAAACGCTAATTCTGTAGCTTGTTTGGACTATAATCTATAATGTGGCCAAGTTTCAGCAGATTCGACCCAGTGGTTCTGATTTTATACGCCGTGCCTAGCTTTTATTAGTCCACTACCGGTTTCACCGGAGGGGACTTATGGTTTGCGCTCTGTGGGTCCGTCAGTCAGTCACACTTTTCTGAATCCTGCGATAACTTTAAAAGTTCTTAATATTTTTTCATGAAACTTGAAACATGGATAGATGGCAATAAGGACATTATGCACGTGATTTCATTTTGTTCCTACGTCAAAAATTCTGGTTTCTATGGCAATAAATAAAAACATAAAATAAATTCTGACAATGGTGGAGCCGGTAGGGGACAAATTTGCTTGACAATAGTCTTGTTGAGTATTACTCACTGACTTATGCATATACGCTCGGCTTTTTTCGGAGAATACCTGAGGTATTGTCATAGCCAGCTCATCGCGTCGTGTCGTATCTTTTCGCCGTCCGGCCTCCGCCATGCTAAAACCTTAACATTGACCCATTGTACCCACAATTTTCGTACCCACATTTTTTTTCGTAACCAAAATTTTCGTACCCACATTTGTTTAGTACCCAAAATTTGTGTTCCCACATTTTCTTACCCAAAATTTTTGAATCCAAATTTGTTTAGTTCTCACTCATTCCATCCCGCGAAACCCCTTAAGGTGTCGCAACTCTAGTATGGAATGAGTGCTGTATTGGACGTCATCATTGATGACGTTCAATCGAACGAATGATAAAGGGGGCTAACTTTCGTTAAGCTGGCGCATATAGTCGCGATTTGAGGCGCTTGAAAACTGGTCGGTAACTTTTGCTGAAATTTGACATGTTAATGGACCAGAATGCGATCTACCTGTTGGCGTAGGCGTTATACCTGGGGAAAATCTAGTTTTTGATTAAATCACGAAAAAGTTTCGCAAGTTTGACAAAACCGGGATTACAAAATGCGGTATGTGGATACACCGAAATCCCTACCGAAATCCCCGAAATCAAACTTTGATAAAAACAATGTTTCATTAGTGATTTCAGTGTATTTCGCAACAATCTATTTTAAAATACGCAGTTTTTCGATAAATAATCAATATTAATGGGGATTTCGTGGGATCTCGGGGATTCCTGGGGATTTTGGTAATTGCGGGAATGTCGGTATTTTTTCACACACGTCAAAATGGCCGACTTCGACAGAAAGAACGCTTAAAAAGTATTTACAAAATAACATCATCACAAACGATGTAAAGTGAACGCTACTTATCCGTTTTGTAGATAAGTATACGATCAATTGGAAAACACTAACATTTGACATAAAAAAACGCCAGTGGATATGGAAATCTTCATCGTTCGAAATAGCAGACGGCGTCGACCAATGGGCGGCTGGCTGCCAATACAGGTTCGAAAACAACGCGAGAAAGTATTAACAAAATAACATAATTAAAAATGATGTAAAGTGAACGCTAATTCGCTGTTTTGTAGATAAGTATACGATCTATTGAAAAACCATAACATTTGACATAAAAACACCCGTGGATATGGAAATCTTCAGCGTAACGAAATAGCAGACATCACACGGCGTCTCATCTGATTCTACGCTGTTTGCCAAGGCCGATAATATAATGAATGGAAATGCACAAACTCAGTAACTGGCAAGCATATATGCATTAGTAGGTTGTTTCGTGATTATTTAGAAACGACTACATAATTCTTTTGGTTCGGCCAGTTCAACTTAACAGAAATAAGTATAATAGTTTCTACACCTGACAACAATGTGCCAACTTTATACAAGGTAAGTTGCTTACATTATTTTAAATATTTCAAGCTTACAGTATACAACAATAAACAGCTGGTACAATGTAATGTCATCGTTTTAATTTTAATAAGCCCGTGGTTAATTACCGTTTTTAATCTTATGGATCAATGCATCTCTAACACCTTCAATTGACATTCTCGGCTCGGGTACTACTTACCGGTACATGTACCCCGGGTACTCTTAACTTTACTTACATGTAGCCCGGGTACGGTAAAGAAACTTAAACATACCCGCAAATATTAGATTGTATCCGAGTTGTATATCTGCCAAAAATCCGATGTCGTTAAACATGCTAGCGATTAAAGTAAAACAATATTGTTTACCTTAAAGAAACTTCTCTTTTAAAAAAAATCTGCATCAACATGCTTTTTAGTATGAGTGTTGAGAGGACGCCGTAGGTATAATCAAGTAATCAAGAATACGTCTCTGTTTCTGCTTTTATTTCCTTCATGTATAATGACGATAAGGATTGACGACTAACATTGACGGCAATGATAACAAGCATTGAAAACTAACACTAACGACAAGCATTGGCGACTAGATGTAACATTGACGATTCTCTACAATAAATGAAATTAACAATAAAGAATGAATAATACGATTATAGTACAACAGATCTGCTATTCGAAGTATAATATGATAGCATACACTCATTAGAATAAAAGGTTTCATAAATAACAATTTGAAACATTTTCAATAAATATCGAAATATCTTATACAATATTTATTACACAGCATGAATTATTTGTTAAAACATAATATAAATACCAAATATGGTGTTCCCCATTTAACGGACCTCGCAACCCAAAAAATGTTTCTTTAAAAAAATCTATGACGGTAAAAAGTGAACGTGCGACGTCGCGAAAAATAAACTTGACAAAGTCATACAATGACGCGACTTTAAACAATTTAAGATTTTAAATTGAATCACATTAATGATTGTAAAAATGAGTTTGGATAATACATTGTATAAATGCCATTTAACAGAAAATTGACATAAATGTAAACATAATTAATTTTTACAAAATAGCCGACAACAACCGATTTAGTGTTAAAATTCCCGGGTACGTTTTAGTATATTTACCGTACCCAGGGTACGAGCCTTACTAACTGTATTATTATTATATCTCACCGACTACCTTTACCTTGTTGTGTTTCAACCTGAAATTTATGTAAAATCCGGCTTTCTTTACTTTTATTTTTCATTCATGTGATTACGCAATTGTTGACGTATCTCGTGGAAAATTATTTGAATCTTTGGATTTTAGTGACGACAAGCTGGAAGTGTCAATTTATTTTTAAAATGAATCTAAGATGTATTTAATTTTTGTGTGTTTTTCATGCATAGTTCAGTGTTTTCCAGAAAAATTTGAGTAGCCAGTTATATGGCCGGCAACTATGCAGTAAAACCAAAGCATTTGTGACATTTACTTGATATATTTGGGAAAAGTAGCCGGCATCAAGAGTTAATGTAACCGGCAAGATCGCTAGCAGCCGGTATTTAAAGAGAACACTGATAATAGTAAACTAAATCTCTACGACGGGATTACAGCTTTGTAAAATTGTTTTTTGGGTGATAATGGTTAGTAATTCATACTAATGTTATTAAAAAATATTGTGCTTTAAATTTAATTTTGAGAATGGGATGGAAGAACAGAAAATGAAGAGCATACAGGGATGGAAATAAGTAGTTTACCGTGAACCCGGGGCAAGTAGATTTTGGCCTGGGCAACTCAATTTCAAAAGTTGGTAAACTTCTTTTTTTTTTAAAGCTTAAAACAATTCACTGCAATAAAAATTGAAAAACAATTGATCACCATGGATCAATACTAGTTAAATAACATTCATTATTTAGGAAAAGGACATGATTCAATTCAGGCTCATAATAAAACATCATGCATTGAACATGTGTTGTCAGCAAATGTATTTAATTATCTATTATTTTATTAAAAGAATGTATAATATTCACATGTTCATATTTCTGGGCTCGTTATTCTTTATCTGTGCAACCAAAATACTAAAGATGGTTGCCCACAATAGTAAACAGTTAGTTTCAATCCCTGGCATATCATTGTATCTCTATTGTTATAAGCATTGCATTAAAGTTGTGATTGAGGTTAGCTTGTTGTTTATGGTATATTTACATTTTAGCTTGACTGTTATATATGAAATATATATAGTCGAGCTATCCTACTCAACCCGGCGTTGGCGTGCGCATTGGAATGTTTGCGTACCACCTCAAATATATTTCCTATGTCCATTGACATATTGCATTTATATTTTGCATACTTCATTACCGACATAACCCCAATCTATAAACAAGAGCAGACAACTCATTTACTGTATCAAGCATTTTAACAGAATTAGGCCCTTTTTCACTTAGAATAATATTCATATTATTGATAAATCTATGTTAAAGTTTGCATATGACCTCAAATATTTTTTATGTCCCTTGACATATTGCGTTCATACACCATGTATTTTGCTTATTAACCAACATGACCCCAATGTATAAACAAGAGCAGATAACTGTATCAAGCATTTTGTAACAATTATGGCCTTTTTTTCACTTAGAATAAGCATATAATTGATAAATCTATTATTAAGTTTGCGTACCACCTTTAAATTGCCATAACTTGTTTATTATGTTCCCCCCCAAATTTATAGGGGGAGCATATAGTCGCCGCTTCGTCTGTCCGTCGGTGCACAAATTTGTTTCGTACCCAATTTTTTTTGTACCCAAATTTATATATGTACCCTTTTTGTTTCGTACCCAAATAGTTTTTTGTACCCTATTTTTTTCGTTCCCTATAGGTTTTCATAACCAAATTTTTTTTCGTACCCAATTTTTTTTGTACACAAATTTGTTCGTACCCAAATTTCTTTGAACCCATTTGTTCGTACTCAAATTTTTTTCGTACCCAAATTCGTTTTGTTCCCAAATTTTTGTGTACCCAAATTTTTATTTGAACCTTTTATTTTCGTACCCAAATAGTTTTTCGTACCCTAATTTTTTTTCATAACCAATTTTTTTTTTCGTACCCACATTTTTTTGTACCCAATTTTTTCGTACACAAATTTGTTCGTACCCAAATTTCTTCGTACCCATTTGTTCGTACTCATTTTTTTTCGTACACAATTTTGTTCGTACCTTATTTTTTATTTGTACCCATTCTTTTGTACCAAAATAGTTTTTTCGTTGCCTTATTTTGTTTGTACCCTTTTTTTCGTACTCAAATTTGTTTTCGTACCCAAATTTGTTTTTTTTCCTACCCACATATTTTTTCGTACCATTTTTTTTTAGAAATAATCGATTTTCAATTTGATTTCATCTCTCCACTCATTCCATCACGCGAAACCCTTAAGGTGTCGCAACTCTAGTAAATAAACATTGGCTTACACATACAAAAACTATTCAAAATTACCGTTAATATCATTTGTTTTAACAATGTCCCGTATCGTCAACAAACTGTGGAAAGACGCCGTAACCGTTGTAGTTATGACGCCGTATCGCGTTGTCGTGCAGACGCACCTCTCATTGTAACGTAGTTCAGCGGGAGTGTGATGAGGGGTAGTAATCACTTTACTCGTTTTACGACTGTGTTGTCGCCCTTTTAATTTTTTGGGGACCAATATTCGGACACGGTTACCAGATTATGTTTACATGACGCAAATTTTCAAAATGTCGGCGAACGCTCCGTTTTATCTAGCTTAAGAAACTTCAGCGTACAGTTTATATAGTATTGACATACCTGTACGCTGAAGCCAACCCCGTATCGAAAGTCAACCAGAGTCGTAACATATTTATGTCACGCTATAAATCAAAGAAAGCTCATTTTCTTGGATACATTTCTACATATATTGGTGAATGAATATAAATTACTGCATCGGGGAATATTTTAAGGTTCAAATGTTTCAAATGCATCTTACAATAGATGAAAATAACTCTCATCAATCTGAAATTCACAATTTTGACGCCATTGTCGCATTGTCACGTGACGAGTTTTCATTTGGATACTTTCGGATCGACCTTGACATTTTTTTGCTGAAATTGTAAACATTACTTTCGTTTTCTGATATCTATTATTTGTGATTAACAACTAACGTCTGGTGGATTATAAGACTGATTTCAGTGTGAATCAGGTAGTTTTAAATAATATTTACTTTGAGTTTGTATTTACACTACAATTTGTTTACAAAACAAGCCAGAATAATCTAAAATACCGGGAAATGTCATTCTGAATTTGAAAACACTTGAGCACATGGTATGTTACTACAAATAGAAATAACGTCTTATGACCGTGAAATCTTGGGAGATTCGCATTTCAAGAAAGTCGGTCACATCGCTGTTTTTCTCGATATGTAAGAGCAGAATAGATAAATTTTAAATGTTTAAGTTAGTATTTTGTGAAGAATATATCAGTTAAATGTGAAAATGTCAATCTTTCCGATCAAGTGGTTGATTTGGGTCAATAACTGCATATAAAAGCTGTTTTGGACCGGTCTTTGTTAACTGTAAACTTTTCGGGAATTTCTGGTTGACATTCCTAATGGGGTTGGTCCATAACTATTAAGTCGCGCCAGTCAAAAATAATAAAAAGCGACATTTAAAGTTATGGTAGCCAGAATTACGTTTTATCCAGATGTTTTTAATGATAGCGTCAGCGAAACATGTTCATAAGATGATACTCAGAACCTAGCTTTTTTTACAGATAAGTGGGAAAATGTTCACAGCTTTACCTTTCCCTGAAGGTTAGTCGATTTATAAATATACCCGTTCTAGAATTTGAAATGTATATCTGAAATGTAGCATTTCTTTTAATGTTCACATTTCCGGACGTTCAAATCATGATAGAATTATAGGGAATGCCAAAATTGATTTTCATTCAAATCATTGTAGGTATCTTTATTCGAAATTGTTCTCCACTATTTAGTTTATATATACATATATTGACCTGAAAGTCAGTGGTTCGAACCCCACTAGAACCTTTCACTTTACTTTTTTTCTTCTATTTAACCATTTCCTAGCTTATTTTTTTTCTTTTTATTCTCAGTAGAATAATATAATTATCTTAACTTAATACCACAACTAGCACAAACACTTTTAATTCAAAAAATAATACAAATAACAGATTGTAGCTTGTATCTTGTAACTTTTAATTAAGGTTTATTTTAAGTTAATCCCGCATTGTGGCGCTAAAATTCGTCGATAAACATTGCCAAAATGTGCCTGAAATGAAACACCAAATTACACCTTTTGAAAAGAAATTTCCAAAAATTTCCAGAGGAGGATCCCAATATCCCGCCAGCAATAGAGTTGAACACCCTCCACACTATGCAACTACCGATCGTTTCTCCCTCGCAATAAGGCTTCTTTATGTTTAAGCATTGGCACTTCAACTTAGAAAATAAATTATGGTCGAAAGTATATTTGCTGTTGACAATGTTTAATGAATTATTTCCTTTTATCGGTCTTTTGCAAGCAATAAATTGATGAATAAAATTGCCAAAACGTGGCTGAAAGATAACACTCAAACGCACCATCTGCAATGAATCGTCAAATTTTTTCTTGGGGGAACCCCCCAAACCTCCCAAGCAGCAGGGGGAGACCCCCTCCCGCACCTACCCCCCCCCCCCACTCGCAGCTTCGCTGCTCGATCGTGCGTATAGCTGAAATAGCCTCAGGAACGCCCCTGGTGTTATGGAAGTACTATGATTTGTCGTAATCCCATGGCCGAAAACATATTTTCTGAGGGTGCTTGCATTTTGGCGAATTATTGTTTTTTAGGAGTTGCTATAGGGTACCTTTTAAATTGCAATCATTGAAAGAAGACAGATTCATATTTAAAATCATACACGGCTTGCAAAATTTTATACATAGTATAAAGGCAATGAAATTGCTCTGAAAAATGGGATCCTCTAGGTTACAATATACTAAATAATCGTGTCATGTAAGGCTGTACACTATAAAAAATATCATAGTTGACTCGAAAGCATGTTTAACACTTTAAACTATTGTTCTGGTTTAATCTTTAGGAGATAGTGATAGGGCATGAGTATTTGTTCACTACGAAATCCCTGAAATATGATAAATTTATAGATTATAGTAAAACATTGCACTGAAAAAGGTTACATTCCTCTAGAAAACGGCCGGAAAAAAGATGCACAAACTGTCGATTTTTATTTGTGTCAAGTTCTTTCTTGGTTTGTAGATGACATCTCTTTTTTATTGCATAAATCGATTTCGCTTAAAATGGCCTATAAAAAATGTATTGTTAATAAAGAATATAAAGAATATAAATACAAAACATACAAATGATTTAGTCTAGATTACCTGCCCCTGTCAATATTATACGAGCAAAAGCCCGCAAAGCGGGCGTTGACCGTTCATACATATTTAAGACATAAAATTACATAAGAATACCAAATATGGATGCGTCTCAAAAAAAATTGCCACGCGACATATATTTTCGCGATGCTATTAATGACCTTGAACAAATAAAAAACACTTTGACATATTCTTAATCACATGTTAATACATACCTCAGGAAAAATTATAGCAATGACATCATAATTGTGTAGCGAATCGCACTAAATATTTCTCGCATTATTTGTTTTTCTTCGCAACCGTTCCAGAATTAAGTCATTACTCAATTATCTCCCCTGAATACTCATCTTCAGTGGGTATAAGCCGAAGACTGGTTCACTACATATAGTGACAGTCTTTACCAAACACAATTTACGTGAACATAACCCGTCTTAAATATATAGCCGAATCTCAGATTTCTGTCGAATTTATTTGCTTTGATCTTTTCGATATCTTATTGTACTTAGTATCCTGACAAATCACAAACGCTTGTTAAAAAAATATTTGTTTTAAACATTGAAGTTGGCATCTCTATTCTTCCAGTATTCTAGCGGTATTTCAATAACGACACCCTACTGTTTATTTGTCAGAATTCGTGACGCATTTTCCATTCGCTCTCAGAAAGAAGTTTTACGTGTGATCATGAGCAATATTCTGGTCAGTTGTCTTTGTTATCCATCAAAAACACATTTATTCACAAAATTTAAAGATATTCCGATCTAACTGTTTAGTCTTTTAGCTTTAATTTGTAACGTATTTACACCTCGTCTGCTCGCACTTTACCGATATCCCGAAAGGTTACATATCACTATAATAAGTTTAGGCCTAAAACCACAAAATCCGATACCGTTGGATTTTCGTACCACAATCTGACGTAAAAAATCTTCCAGATTCGAAATCAACAAAAAAAACAAGACATTTATAAATTGTCTGCATTATTGATCAATTTTTAAGATATTTGTTGGTTTTCCGTTTTAAGAAGCTGTTCTGCCAAGGCAAGAGCTGGGCATCACACAATCCATTCTATCCGGCAAAACGGACAGTTTTGCTTAACAGAAATCAACAAAGGAGGGATTCCTGAACTATCAAAATTTCCAAGCTATACACACAGTTATTATCTGTGGTGATCTTTATTGGTTCTGTTGGTTTACTTGGATGGAACATGTGTGAACTTTTATAGAACTTTGAAAAGTCTATATCTGTCTATCTATAAACAAAAATCTGCTATGGTATAATAAGATCGGATGTGCAAACAATGTCAAAGGGTTGTTATATTAACAATTTGAAGGCAATAATGCTGAAAAAAATGAAAGTTCCCGTGCAAATTTAGTCTGTATATCAACAAGTGTCTGCCAATAAATGTCAAACTAGTAATACAAAACTTACCACAAGTATGTAAAAGCACTAAGTACCTGTTGTGATCATTTTTAGTAAGATAGTGTATTTCGTAACAGTAGCTAATGGCTTGTTTAGTAAATGCATAATGCAATTAATATGATTTCCTTTCTATTGTGTAATTAATTAATTGGTCGTTACTTGTTAATCCATGATAAATGTTTTATGGCAAGTACAAGACCAGCATTGTGAATTTTGTAAAAGGTAATAAAATAACACCACTTTGTAATTTCATATACGTAAATATTATTGTACTGTAGGTTGATGACAGTGTTTTAGCATTACTTATTTTGTAACTATTTATGTGCAAATAAATGATGTGAAGTGTTTTTTATCTCCACACAATACCACATACCTTTTTATATATGTACTGTCTTATGTGTTATTTGAATGTTTAAATAAAAAAATATGGATGATATAACATGATGCATTCTAATATTTGCATTCAAATTCGTGTAACTATAGAGCTAAGTGTATGCAGTTTAGACTGTGATTTAAGAATTGCTACAAAATGGCTAGTTTTTTAGTGGCGACAACATTTAAACTTTTCAACAATAGTTTGCGACAGAAAATTAGAAACCTGCAAGATACCTGTATTTATTAAATATTTTAATTGCGAAACAAGTATGTTGTTATGCTGTAACACATAATTATACATTGATAATAAATAAGAAGACAATTAGCGGTGTTAACGTTTCCCAACAGTAGAAATCATTCTTCTGATGAAGTCAGTGGCATACAGACGAAAGCTCCAGGTATGGCTTTCAATACGTAGTGTGTGTTATTTGACAGTCTTAAACTTATTGGATTAAAAAAATCCTGTCCAATTTGTCAATCAAAATTGATTTGACACATCACATGATTTTAATTATGTTAAATCGGTGTACTGTTTGCTAAATGCAACTGCTTTAGCAAGCTGTCAAGTTGAATTGAGACATTTGATGAAACAAACTGTTTCCTGGGTAGGACCAGTGCTAAGTGTCTATATGACGTACCATGACATCGAAAGTCTACAAGACCTACTAGGTAGAATGAGAAATGTACTTCGACGAACAATTTTCACCGACCCTTGAGTGTTAGCCAATCAGAAGACACCTTACATCTGTTGCTTTTAGAGATATTTGACATTGAACATTATTATTATTATTATTTATACCAAATTATGCGACTATCGACCGCTTACTCATAGATATTGTGCGTATTTATTAAACATTATTATTATTATAATTTATACCAAATTATGCGACTATCGACCGCTAACTCATAGATATTGTGCGTATTTATTGACCTGGCGTGGCGGAATTAACCTCTGACTTATGCAAGTTATGGTTATCACAAAATACAACCAACGGGAAGGTTATTATACATTATTTATCCAGTAAATGTTTGGTAACTGTTTGGTTACCGTTGGGAATTTCCTACACAGTAATGCGCTGGACGGTCGTGATACTCCGCCCCGCATGATCAATAAATACTCACAATATGCTGAATAATTTTAATTTTAAAAAGGTAACAATTGAATCTTCTTCAAATTTGTATATAATCTATTTCAATGCATTAAAGACTTGAAACTTCTATGTGTTTTAGTTTTGCCATTCTGATATTTATATTCATTTTGTCCTCAATTAAAAAAGAGATTTTAAACATGTATTCTGAATAAATCTGAAGGAAAAGCGGCTCAAGAGACAAGTGTTTTGATTGGCTGTTCAGAAAATGTGTACGTCGAAGTACAAACATGTATGTCGAAGTACAAATTGTACTTTGACGTACAAATATATACTTCGAAGTGTATTTTATATATGTATGTCGAATACAATTGTTGTACTTCGACGTACATTTCTCTTTTTACCTTGTAGGTCTTCTTGACTTTCAACCCAAATGGTACGCCATAGTATGTCTTTAGGGTTATCCAAAGAATGGTCCCACTTAAGGGATCAATACAGAGACCTCCCAGTGACTAATCCAGTTAGCAGACACCCCATCCACTATACCACAGCCACCTAACCAGCTTTAAATTCCTGTGTCTAGAAAAACAAATAAGATGTCAAATCTTTAAGCTAGGAACATGTAACTCGTTTTAAGATTGATTTTTTGGATGCATTACTTAATTATTGCAATAATTATAATATTTTGAACACAATCATGTCCATATATTTATTAAAAATACTTGATTATCAAAAAAAGCTTTTGCCCGTAAATTAGGTAGCACCTATAATCATATTAGTACGACAGGAACCAGAATAGGCCTTTACATTGAATTAAATAGGGAAACTATTTAGTATATTATGACCTCAGGAATCGGAAATAGTGTTATCTTACCTACAAACCTACACTCTGGCAGCAGCAATCTGAACGCATCGGACAGTGGGCTACACCACACCGTCTCTCTGATGTACGTAGGCGGCCGTCATATTGGATTTGGAACTACTTTAGAAAACAAGATGGAGGCCCCCTCGTAAAGAGGAAAAATTGAAATGTGTGTTTTAGCTCGTCTTTTTCAAGATTACATTCTTTAAGTACTAATTTAATGTAGATCTGTGAATTCCCACAACGTACTTAAAAACTTGTTAAAATTTAAAGATGCCATGACTGACATACTGATAGGAGTACTTATAATATTGACATCGAGTAAATTTAAAAATTAAATCGACTGTTTTTGTTATATTTTGTGAGATACGAGGATTGCTTACATAAACTTGATAAAGTATGAAACACATCACTCATTGTATGAGCATGGATGGCCGATTGATCCAAACGGTAGACTTTTACTCCATGGGGTCAATGGTTCGAGCCCATTTGAGGGTTACTTTTATATTTGTATTCAATTTTATTCTTTTTTTATTGCAGCATTTTAGATTAAATGTTTGCATTTATCAATATAGCATAGAGTCTATAATGACAAAAATAATTTGGGGAGTTCTTATGGTATAGTTAGATTTTGTGACATTACAAGGATTGCTTATATATTAATAAAGTATAAAATAAACCACTGACTATATGGGAGCACTGATGGCCCATTTGTTTAAGCTTTTACTCCAAGGGTCAGTGGATCGAGCCCAGTTAAGGGAGATTTCCTTTCTTTTTTTTCTTTTTTTTATTGAGTTATTTTGCTAAAATGTTTACTTCTCAATTTAAAGTATTTAATAACAAACTTCAATACATGTCTAATTTGTGAAAATGTCCCTTTGAAATTGCTAGTTTTCCTCTTACATGCCCTTGTATTTTAAGATAGAATACTTTCCTCTCCAGAGGAAAGAGGTATGGGTTTGAATCCCATCGGGGGCTTCAGAGGATGATTCATTTTGAGACAAATGTTAATATTTGCTTTAGTGTATCCCAAAATTAACCTAATATTAAATATATAACTGTGAAAGATAATTCAAAATAATGTTTGTTACAATATACATTGTGATCCATGGACATGAACATTCAATTATGCAAGAAACATGTATGATTTGAGGGAAGAATAAGACAGCAAACTTAGAATGGACATTCATTTTAGATTGTTTAGTAACTAAAACTATAAATGTTGTAAAGCTTGTGTATGACGTCCTTGCTTCAGGACAGCAGAACAGTTTAGACATAAATGATTACTCTTTTTCTTTAGAATCAACATTGATGCATTATTACCTAAGCAAAGTTGAACTTTTTAAAAACTCGAATTGGGAACTGAATTTTTCATGTTCGTTGCTTGCAATTTACCAGTACTGAACATAATGTTACTGGTGAATAAATGCCTTCTCGCTTTACACTTTACAGGGAGATGGTGTTTTTCATAAATATCCAGGTTAATTTGTATAAGACCTCGTATCATATTTATATACATGTAAGCTACCCGGTATACATTTATGATGATGACATTTTGTGTTTGGCTGTAAATTTACAGAGAAAATATACTACAGTCGCATGTCACCAGAGTTGTTAAAAGGGCATTTAGACAGTATTGTCCCTGACTTTTACCCATTTTGACATATTCTTATAAACAAGAGGGCCACGATGGCCCTGTATCGCTCCACTGCTGAAAAAAGGCTGAAATAAATATTCTCGGCATGTGCAAATACTTAAATATAGGCCCTATTTAAGCACATGTACACTTTTGTGACCCCTGGGCTGGGCCAAATTTAACCCCAGACGCATAATTTGAGCATACTTTGTAGAGGACTACTATACCTCACTACATACAAAATGTGGTAGCCCTAGGTCCTAGAGTTAAGGATAAGAATATGTTAACAGTTTTCACAAAATAAGCAAGATATAAGCGTATATAATGTTCAATTTTGTGACCGCGGGTCAGGGTCAAATTTGACCCAAAGGGCATAATTTGAACCATCTGGGTAGAGGATTATAAGATGTTACTGCATACCAAATTTGTTAGCCGTAGTCCGAATGGTTTTCGACAAGAAGATTTTTTAAGATTTCACAAAATAGGCGCTTTATAAGCGTTTATTAAATTTTGTGACCCCCGGGACAGGGTCAAAGTTGACCCCAGAGATATTATTTGAAAAAGTTTGGTAGAGGTATATTAGATGCCACTACATACCAAATTTGGTAGCCCTAGGCCCAATGGTTATGAACAAAAAGATTTTTAAAGTTTTCACAAAATAGGCCCCATATAAGCGTATGTTCAGTTTTGTGACCCCCCGGGCAGGGTTAAATTTGACCCAAGGGGCAAAATTTGAACAAACTAGGTAGAAAACTATAAGATGTCACTACATACCAAATTTGGTAGCCCTATGCCTTATAGTTAAGGACAAGAAGATATTTAAAGTTTTCACAAAATAGGCACTATATTAGCATATAATCGATTTTGTGGCCCCCAGGGCAGGGTCAAATTTGACCCCTGGGGCATAATTTGAAAATACTAAGTAGAGGACTATACAATGTCACTACATACCAAATTGTGTAGCCCTAGGCCTAATGGTTATGGACAAGAATTTTCTTTTAAGTTTTCACAAAAAAGGCATTATATAAGCATATGTTCAATTTTGTGACCCCTGGGGCATGGTCAGATTTGACCCCAGGGATAAAATTCAAACAAATTTGGTAGAGGACTATAAGATGTCACTACATACCAAATTTGATAGCCCTAGGCCGGATGGTTATGGACAAGAATATATTTGAAGTTTTCACAAAATAAGCACTTTATAAGCATTCAATTTTGTGACCCCCGGAGCAGTTTCAAATTTGACCCCAGGGGCATTATTTGAACAAACTAAGAAGAGAACTATTACATGTCACTACATACCAAATTTGGCAGCCCTATGCCATACAGTTATGGACAATAATTTTTTAAAGTTTTCACAAAATAGGCCATATATAAGCATATGTTCAATGTTGTGACCCTCGACGCAGGGTCAAACTTGACTCAAGGGGCATAATTTGAACAAACTTGGTAGAGGACTATAAGATGTCATTACATACCAAATTTGGTAGCCCTAGGTCCAATGGCTATGGACACGAATATATTTGAAGTTTTCACAAAATAAGCACTTTATAAGCTTATATTCAATTTTGTGACCCCCGGGGAAGTTTCAAATTTGACCCAGGGAGCGTTATTTGAACAAACTAAGAAGAGAACTATTACATGTCACTTCATACTAAATTTTATAGCCCTATGTCATACAGTTATGGACAAGAAGTTTTTAAAGTTTTCACAAAATAGGCCGTATATAAGCATATGTTCTATTTTGTGACCCTCGGGGCAGGGTCAAACTTGACCCCAGGGGCATAATTTGAACAAACTTGGTAGAGGACTATAAGATGCCACTACGTACCAAATTTGGTAGCCCTATGCCCAATGGTTATGGACGAGATTTGTAAAGTTTTCACATAATAGACCCTATATACGCATATGTTAATTTTGTGACCCCCGGGGCAGTGTCAAATTTGACCCCAGGGGCATAATTTGAACAAACTTGGTAGAGGACTATAAGATGTCACTACATACCAAATTTGGTAGCCCTAGGCCCAATAGATATGGACAAAAGATTTTTAAAGTTTTCACAAAATAAGCACTTTATAAGCATATATTAAATTTTGTGACCCTCGGGACAGGGTCAAACTTGACCCCAGGGGCATAATTTGAACAAACTTGGTAGAGGACTATAAGATGCCACTACGTACCAAATTTGGTAGCCCTATGCCCAATGGTTATGGACGAGATTTGTAAAGTTTTCACATGATAGACCCTATATACGCATATGTTAATTTTGTGACCCCCGGGGCAGTGTCAAATTTGACCCCAGGGGCATAATTTGAACAAATTTGGTAGAAGACTATTAGATGTCTCTACATACCAACTTTGATAGCCCTAGGCCCAATGGTTATGGACGAGAAGATTTTGAAAGTTTTCACAAAATAGGCCTTTAATAAGCAATTTTCAATTTTGTAACCCCCGGGGCAGGGTCAAATTTGACCCAGGGGCATAATTTGAACAAATTTAGCCAGTGGAGCTAAAAACTGATTCTTTGTTTAGCATGCAAAGGGGATGGAGGAACATTTGTTGGTGCCTTTTTAAAAAGTTGTTTCATTGTGTGGAAAATTGAGTTAAAAAATGTATACACAATGCCTTATTTGTAGCAAATTCCAACAATGTCTGTGGTTTTCCATGTAAAAACAAGAGATATGTTTGTCAGAAACATATTGCGCCGCTTTGAAGCCGTATATTTGACCTTTAAGGATAATCTTGACCTTTCAGTACTCAAAATGTGCAGCTCCATGAGATACACATGAATGCCAAGTTGCGATATTCAATATTGCAAAAGTTATAGGAAATGTTTAAGTTTTCGGACAAAAAGTTAGCACATATAAGTTGGTTTTACAAATTCACTGAGTGTGAACATTGGGCACTTATATAGCTCAAAGTGACCGGGAAACAAATTCTTGTGTTCTGATTTACATACATGTATTTACACTTGCAAATTTCAAAGTTAAGAATGGTAATTGTTCTCTTATTGCCAACAACTGCATAAATCTTAACATTGTAAACTGTTTTGTCTTTATTACTACTTTTGTACATTCTTTTGTATTGCCCTCTTTATATTAACTTTCAACATATATATTATATCCAGTAATTGTAGATATCATATGTTTTGTGATGTAAATGTGTAGGGTTCTTGTTACTTGTCACACCCATTACCATTTCATAATGCCTTAACACTGATAGCATATTAGTGATTTTTTATTATTGTATTTATGTAAACTTATTCTCTATGCTGATGAAAGTGTCATCCTTTATTTTCACAAAGATCCTAGTATCATCAGTAGTGTTTTTTGTAAAGAACTTGAAAATTGTATTAAATGGTTAGTGGATAACAAACTGTCTTTACACCTTGGAAAAACTGAATGTATAGTGTTTGGTTCCAAAAGGAAATCTAAACTTCATAATTTTAATGTATAATGTAATGATCACACTATTGTTTCTCAATCATCTGTTGAACACCTTGGTTCAATATTCGACACTGATCTTTCTGCTACATCTATTGTTAATAAAATTATTAAAAAGGTGAACTCAAGAATAAGATTCTTCAGGAGCGTAGCTAGCATTTTTTGAGCTGTAGGCCCAAATATGTTACATAAAAACAGGGTGTGTGTGCGGGGTACCCCCCTGGAAATTGTTTAAATCCCATAACGCCTGTGGTGAGATTTAAAGCATATCTAGACAAATAATAAGGTAAGAAAATATAAGACTTTGGCCTGTATTTTTTTTTATATTTTACTTTTTTATCTCAATGTCAGAGAACTAAATTTTACTGTATTATCTTTATACCTAAGAAATAAATTTCAAAACAATATGGAACAGAGAAACATTTAAAATTGTAACACTCACTTATTCACAAGTCAAACCATGGGAATTCTTTCCAATAATACTGTTTGCATGTCTATATAGAAAGAAGTAAAGTTGATAATTGGATGATATGTCCTTTGGAATCCATTGCCTGAGGATCATGTCAATATGATATGCAGATTTCTTACACCTCACCACCTTCAGGGTCAACATTTTAATGCAAGTTGAAGCAATTTTAATTTTTTCATGTTTCAAAAAAAAATGTAGGCCCGGGCCTGCTGTGCCTAATAGCAGCTACACCCTGTTCTTGTATAGACAAAACCACTGTTCAAATATGGAATTAAGAAAATTGTTATGTAACTCATTGGTTCAATGCCATTTTGACTATGCTAGCTCTTCATAGTACAATGGTATAAGTAAACAGTTAAAAAATAGACTACAAGTTGTACAGAATAAAGTTGTTAAATTTATTCATGGATATGATTCTAGAACATCTTTGAAAGTAAAAGATTTTAGTAGTATTGGTTGGTTAAATGTTCAAAACAGAGTTAAGCAAATAACACTCAACCATGTTTATAAAATTGTTAACAAGAAATGTCCTTCTAACATGACCTTTTTTGTATAATAATATTAGTTTAGTGTCTGATATACATAGTGATAACAGTAGACATAGTAAAGATAACTTTTATTTACCTCAATGTCCTCAAGTGAATGGTTTTACCAGCAATACTTTTAATTATAAACTATCAAAGACTGGAACTGTTTACCTGCTGATGTAAAAATCATTATAAAAGAATAAATATGAATTTGAAAACAGAGTGAAAACTTCTCTCACAGACAATATGATTGAAATTGAAAGAAGATGCTGATTTTATTTGTTACTAGTAGTCTTATTGTTTAAATTAATGTTTATGTGATTGGTTTGTTTTATATATATATAAATATATATAACTGTTGTTCAAATAAGTCATCAATAAAGTATTTGTATGTACATTTAAATGTGATGACAAGATAGTAGTATACATTGTGTAACTAATGCTCCCTAATAATACATACTAATTACTATTTGATCTCAAGACTATAGTCTCAAGTTTAAATTAATGATATTTTTATGCGTATTAATGCCACCATTTTTGTACATTTTCCACCCATCTATAGGGCCCCATTGGAAATAAGTTGCAAACCTTTCATGGGACATCCTGTGGTATATATATCATGTCTTGATTTCAACATCTTGTAACTACTTGTTATTTCAGATCTCTGCTAAATACACTTACTATTTACTTGTAACTGAATTTAAATGATAAACTTTGACTGTGATATTCAAAATGTGATATATCAATGCATTGTGATCCAAAACCTGTAATAATTGTTTTCCAATTATTAAATGTTGTAAATTGACTGTATTGTATGATCTGTACTTGTATGACATATATATACATATGCATAAATAAATCAATATTTAGAAAAGTGTGATAGACACTGTTTCCAGACATATTACAGTTAAATTACTTCATGTCAGTAATGGCAGTCAGGGATGGAAAATATCTTTTTACAATTGTTGCCGGCACTGTCAACCATATTTAGTGTTTTTGTTTCCCATCTAAAGAGTACTGACCCAAAACCATGGGCATGCCTGTGATATGTATCTTAAAGATTCTTAAAAGATAAATAATATAAATTTTTACAACACCACTGCTCAGTTTTAACATTTCCAATACAGTATGTCTTATTTTGAGAGGCCACTCTGAATTGAGTTCATTTCCAAGGGCAAAGTTATGTCTTAATTTAATAATATTACCAAACTGAACATTGTAACAGGCTGTCCCTAATTTTAATGGCACTGGATTGTTTAAGGCTTTGAAAAGCTAGTTGCCTGACCGGGATTATAACAACATCTGGAATTAAAATGCCTAGGATAAAATATAAACAATATCTGCCAGAAGTACTGTATGGTTGCAATCATCAAATGTACAGAAATAATCGTTTTTCAAATTCAATCAAGCCCCACTCATTCCATTCCATGAAACCTTTCAGGTGTCTCAATACTGATTATAGCCCCACTGAGGGCTGTATGGCTATAGTCCAGTTTGTGACTGCCTGGCTGGTGACACTATAATGCCATTGGGACCAATGTGGAGTTTACTATTTCTTATATTACATCCAAGAGTTTTCTCTGTACCACTGTACAGTGACTGTGTTGTACGATTGTTTATGGTATAGAACATAAACATATTGATTAAATCTCAAAGTTTGTCGCCTGGAGCCGAACATCAGCAATGTTGCAATGAATATAATTTAAGAAATACTGATTCTCTTAAGTTTAAATAATGTTAGTTTAAACCTATTTATTTTAGCTCGATTGCGTCGAAAGCCTTAGGCTTATATAAACGCTCTCGAGTCCGTTTCCTGGGCCTAGAACCAGTACTTGGTGTCTTTGGGGGAGATCTAAAGAACGCTCCCACGGTTGGGATCGAACCCGTGACCTCCCGGTCGCAAGGCGGACACCATATCCATTACACCACGGCGACCTTGAATAATGTTGATGTTTTCACTTCAATAAACAACTATTTTGCTTTCTTAACATTTTATTAAAATTTGAATATTTTGCATGCAATAATATCTAATTTTAAACAATATCATTAATAAATATTCTATTATATTACTCTTTACAGATATTGGTCATTATATATCTATATTATCGGTTGATTTAGTGCAAATTTGTTGGTGTGTAACCCGAACTATATTTTCGGTGTAATATCTTCCGCCTAGAGGCGTTAGACATATTCTTCCACCAAATACACCCGAGAGACGATCGCCGATATGGCGGAATTGTCCGAGGTGTCCCGATTGTGGCAGCAGACGATTAAATCTTTACAAATCGTGCGTCAATCGTGATACATCGGCTATCTCGGATTCCTCCGTAATTTATAAAATAAATCGTCTGCTGATCCAGAGTGATCGTGCGTCACTCTGGATCCAACCGGCTTTTTATTGCATAAGGAAGCTACTCTTTACGGAGAATCCGGAGATGGACGAAGTGTTACGATTGATCGTGCGTCAATCGTGATACATCGGCTATCTCGGATTCCTCCGTAAGATTTATGAAGTAAATCGTCTGCTGATCCAGAGTGATCGTGCGTATCAATCGGGACACCTCGGACAATTCCGCCATATCGGCGATCGTCTCTCGGGTGTATTTGGTGGAAGGATATGTCTAACGCCTCTAGGCGGAAGATATTACACCGAAAATATAGTTCGGGTTAAACACGAATAAATTTTCACTAAATTAACCGATAATATAGATATATAAGGACCAATATCTTTAAGGAGTAATATAATAGAATATTTATTAATGTTATTGTTTAAAATTAGATATTATTGCATGCAAAATATTCAAATTTAAGGAAGCCAATTAGTTGTTTATTGAAGTGAAAACATCAACATTATTCAAACTTAAAAGAATCAGTATTTCTTAAATTATATTCATTGCAACATTGCTGATGTTAGGCTGCAGGCGACAAATTTTGAGAATTAATCAATATGTTTATGTTCTATACCATAAACAATCGTACAACACTGTACATTGGTACAGAGAAAACTCTTCGATGTAATATAAGAAATAGTAAACTCTACGTTGGTCCCAATGGCATTACAGTGACCAGCCAGGCAGTCACAAACTGTATATGGACCATAGCCGTACGGCCCTCAGTGGGGCTATTATCAGTATTAAGACACCTGAAAGGTTTCATTGAATGGAATGAGTGGGGCTTGATTGAATTTGAAAAACGATTCTTTCTGTACATTTGATGATGGCAACCATACAGTACTTATGGTAGATATTGTTTATATTTTATCCTAGGCATTTTAATTCCAGATGTTGTTATAATCCCAGCCAGGCAACTAGCTTTTCAAAGCCTTAAACAATCCAGTGCCATTAAAATTAGGGACAGTGTAACAATGTTCAGTTTGGTAATATTAATATATTAAGGCATAACTTTGCCCTTGGAAATGAACAGAATGGCCTCTCAAAATAAGACATACTGTATTGGAAATGTTAAAACTGAGCCGTGTTGTTAAAATTTATATTATTTATCTTTTAAGAAACTTTAAGATACATATCACAGGCATGCCCATGGTTTTATGGTCTGCACTCTTTAGATGGGAAACAAAAACACTAAATATGGTTGACAGTCCAGGTAACAATTGTAAAAAGATATTTTCCATCCCTGACTGCCATTTACTGACATGAAGTTATTTAACTGTAATATGTCTGGAAACAGTGTCAGTCACACTTTTCTAAATATTGATTTATTCATGCATATATATGTCATACAAGTACAGATCATACAATACAGTCAATTTACAACATTTAACAATTGGAAAACAATTATCACAGGTTTTGGATCACAATGCATTGATATATCACATTTTGAATATCACAGTCCAAGTTAATCATTTAAATTCAGTTACAAGGAAATACACTGTAGTCAGTGTATTTGGCAGAGATCTGAAATAACAAGTAGTTACAAGATGTTGAAATCAAGACATGATATATATACCACAGGATGTCCCATGAAAGGTTTGCAACTTATTTCCAATGGGGCCCTATAGATGGGTAGAAAATGTACAAAAATGGTGGCATTAATACGCATACAAAATATCATTAATTTAAACTTTAGACTGTAGTCTTGAGATCAAATAGTAATTAGCATTTATTATTAGAGAGCTTTAGTTACACTATTTGTATGTACATTTAAATGTGATGACAATTGTCATCACATTTAAATGTACATACAAATATAATTATTATATACTTATTATATATATATATATATATATATATATATATATATATATATATATATATATATATATATATATATATATATATATATATATTCCTAATTCCATATTTGAACAGTGGTTTTGTCTATACAAGAACAGGGGTGTAGCTGCTATTAGGCACAGCAGGCCCAGGCCTACAATTTTTTTTAAACATGAAAAAATTAGAATTGCTTCAACTTTGAAAAATGCATTAAAATGTTGACCCTGAAGGTGGTGAGGTGTAAGAAATCTGCATTTTATATTGTCATGATCCTCAGGCAATGGATTCTGGTCTTGTTCAAAGGACATATCTTCCAATTATCAACTCTACTTCTTTCTATATAGACATGCAGACAGTACTATTGGAAAGATTTCCCATGGTTTGTCTTGTGAATAAGTGAGTGTTACAATTTTAAATGTTTCTCTGTTCCATATTGTTTTAAAATTTAGTTCTCTGGTATAAAGATAATACAGCAAAATTTAGTTCTCTGACATTGAGATAAAACAGTAAAATATCAAAGAAATACAGACCAAAGTCTTATAATTTCTTAACTTATTATTTGTCTAGATATGCTTTAAATATCACCACAGGCGTTATAGGATTTAAACAATTTCCAGGGGAGGACCCCTGCACACACATCCTGTTTTTATGTAATATATTTGGGCCTACAGCTCAAAAAATGCTAGCTACGCCCCTGAAGAATCTTATTCTTGAGTTCACCTTTTTAATAATATTATTAACAATAGATGTAGCAGAAAGATCAGTGTCGAATATTGAACCAAGGTGTTCAACAGATGATTGAGAAACAATAGTGTGATCATTACATTTTACATTAAAATTATGAAGTTTAGATTTCCTTTTGGAACCAAACACTATACATTCAGTTTTTCCAAGTTGTAAAGACAGTTTGTTATCCACTAACCATTTAATACAATTTTCAAGTTCTTTACAAACAACACTACTGCTGATACTAGGATCTTTGTGAAAATAAAGGATGACACTTTCATCAGCATATCGAATAAGTTTACATAAATACAAAATCACTAATATCCTATATCAGTGTTAAGGCATTATGAAATGGAAATGGGTGTGACAAGTAACAAGAACCCTACACATTTACATCACAAAACATATGATATCTACAATTACTTGATATAATATATATGTTGAAAGTTAATATAAAGAGGGCAATACAAAAGAATGTACAAAAGTAGTAATAAAGACAAAACAACCAGTTTACAATGTTAAGATTTATGCAGTTGTTGGCAATAAGAGAACAATTACCATTCTTAACTTTGAATTTTGCAAGTGTAAATACATGCATGTAAATCAGAACACAAGAATTTGTTTCCCGGTCACTTTGAGCTATATAAGTGCCCAATGTTTACACTCAGTGAATTTGTAAAACCAACTTATATGTGCTAACTGTCTGTCTGAAAACTTAAACATTTCTATAACTTTTGAAATATTGAAGATAGCAACTTGATATTTGGCATACATGTGTATCTCATGGAGCTGCACATTTTGAGTACTGAAAGGTCAAGGTCATCCTTAAAGGTCAAATATACGGCCTCAAAGCGGCGCAATAGTGGGCATTATGTTTCTGACAAACACATCTCTTGTTTTTACATGAAAAACCACAGACATTGTTGGAATTTGCCACATATTAGGCATTGTGTTTACATTTTTAAACTCAATTTTCCACACAATTAAACAACTTTTTAAAAAGGCACCAACAAATGTTCCTCCATCCCCTTTGCACGCTAAACAAAGAATCAGTTTTTAGTTCCACTGGCCAAATTTGTTCAAATTATGCCCCTGGGTCAAATTTGACCCTGCCCTGGGGGTCACAAAATTGAAAATTGCTTATTTAAGGCATATTTTGTGAAAACTTTCAAAATCTTCTCGTCCATAACCATTGGGCTTAGGGCTATCAAATTTGGTATGTAGAGACATCTAATAGTCCTCTACCAAATTTGTTCAAATTATGACCCGGCGGTCAAATTTGGCCCTGCCCTGGGGGTCACAAAATTGAAAATTGCTTATTGAAGGCCTATTTTGTGAAAACTTTCTAAACCTCCTCGTCGATAACCATTGGACCTAGGGCTATCCAATTTGGTATGTAGAGACATCTAATTGTACTCTACCAAATTTATTCAAATTATGCCCCTGGGTCAAATTTGACACTGCCCCGGGGGTCACAAAATTGATCATATGCGTATATAGGGTCTATTTTGTGAAAACTTTACAAATCTCGTCCATAACCATTGGGCCTAGGGCTACCAAATTTGGTATGTAGTGGCATCTTATAGTCCTCTTCCAAGTTTGTTCAAATTATGCCCCTGGGGTAAAGTTTGACCCTGCCCCGAGGGTCACAACATTGAAAATATGCTTATAGAAGGCCTTTTTCGGCGTAAGCTGCATAAGCCAGCTTTTCACCTTAGCCTGACCTTTGTAAGTGTCCAATAAAAGTCCAATAAAATTTCCCGCGGCTAGGTACGAATGAATACACTTCATTTATTCCATTGGCTGATTTGAGTATACCACCAGAACATTGGAAACATATCCGCGTCTTTGTAACACTGTTTTACTGTATGAAACAATTTTATCTCGAATGAAAAGGCTTAATAGATAGAACAGTTTTACACTCAATTCTCGACATCAATACAGTTTGTGCGTACACCTTTTATTTTCAGAGTATTACCAGCGCAAGAGCGTTTATACTTAAAAGGCTATGTTCTCATATTTAGTACTTACTTCCTTATTCCTGTCAACATGTTAACATGTAAAAGTATAAAGAGCAATGGAAGCGAGGCCTCACTTTAAAGCATTGCATTTCAACCCGCGAGGTATATCGGGTCAATTCGCGGACATTCAGAGTTTATATACAGGTCATCACCGGAGTTGGCGGCCAGTAAAATAATCGTTATATAATAAAGACGCTATCCGTGAACTAGGTGACCTGGAATTTTCTTTAGACCAGAAATATGTTAAATGAAGATATTCAGCAATATAATTATGGTATGTAAATAATAGATTCTTAATGTGTTTTCAACAATACAATGATAAATATTATTGTTGATAAATTTAACAATAATTATTCGTCCATATTGCCTAATGTACTAAAGTGATATTATGAGCATGTAACAGTTTATAGGTGTCTATCGCAACCGTTGATTATTTTTGATGTTTCTACTTCATATACACTTATATTAATTAATGCAGCATCATCATACTAAAACAATATACAATGTACCAGAAAGAGAAAAATAATGCATTTGAATATCAACCGTACTTTCGTTTGACAACTGATCATGCGTTTACGAGTTGAACCTAAATTTAGTTTTAGTGCAGATTTGTTCATACGACACAAAGACACGAAATTGTTTTACGGATCATTTCAGCTTACAGGACTGGGTGGGTCACGTAAGAATATCGAATATAAAATATATTTTTATAAACAACTGGTAGCAAGGTGAGTTGCAGATAATTAATCAGTAACCACATTTTAACTAACTATTTTGACCTGTTAATTCTTTTCAGCTCAATTCAACAGTGCAAAATGCCCATAATATTACTTTAAGCATTAGCACGATGATAATTGATACTGTTCATAATCGAATCAAATAGCAATGCCCGACAAACCACTAAAACAGGTTTGTTCGAAGAACGCGCCTATAAATACGGATACTTCTCGTGTGGCCGGTTGACTCATATGTTTAAATTTCACTTCCATTCTTCTTTTGGTTTTCTGTTTTGTATCTATAGGTTTATGACCAGCAATATGTTATAATGTAAAATAAGCCGCGAAAACTCCCCGTAACATCCCGTACTGCGTGTGATGCAGCTAAGAACTGCACAGAAAAAGACATTCGCTATCCTTGATCTCATTCATTAAACTATTTACGCCGTATATCTTTTTTAAAGATATTTCTTGTTTGTAAAAACTGTAAAAATTTCTTGTCCATAACAATTGGGTTAGGGCTACCAAATTTTGTATGTTGTGACATTTTATAGTCCTCTACCAAGTTTGTTCAAATTATGCCACTGGGGTCAAATTTGACCCTGCCCTGGGAGTCACAAAATTGAACATACGCTTATATGGAGCCTTTTTTGTGAAAAATTTAAAAACTTCTTGTCCGACCATAAAAATTGGGCTACCAAATTTGGTATGTAGTGACATCTTATAGTTCTCTACCAAATTTGTTCAAATTTTATCCCTGGGGTCAAATTTGACCCTGCCCCAGGGGTCAAAAAATTGAACATATGCTTATATAATGCCTATTTTGTGAAAACTTAAAAGAAAATTCTTTTCCATAACCATTAGGCCTAGGGCTACACAGTTTGGTATGTAGTGACATTGTACAATCCTTTACTTAGTATGTTCAAATTATGCCCAAGGGGTCAAATTTGACCCTGCCCTGGGGGCCACAAAATCGATTATATGCTAATATAGTGCCTATTTTGTGAAAACTTTAAATATCTTCTTGTCCTTAACCATAAGGCATAGGGCTACCAAATTTGGTATGTAGTGACGTCTTATAGTTTTCTACCAAGTTTGTTCAAATTATGCCCCTTGGGTCAAATTTGACCCTGCCCGGGGGGTCACAAAACTGAACATACGCTTATATGGGGCCTATTTTGTGAAAACTTTAAAATCTTTTTGTTCATAACCATTGGGCCTAGGGCTACCAAATTTGGTATGTAGTAGCGTCTAGTGAACCTCTACCAAATTTGTTCAAATAATGCCTCTGGGGTCAACTTTGACCCTGCCCCGGGGGTCACAAGATTGAATAAACGCTTATAAAGCGCCTATTTTGTGAAATCTTTAAAAATCTTCTTGTCGAAAACCATTCAGACAACGGCTACCAAATTTGGTATGCAGTAACATCATATAGTCCTCTACCAAGTTTGTTCATATTATGCCCTTTGGGTAAAATTTGACCCTGACCCGCGGTCACAAAATTGAACATTATATACGCTTATATCTTGCTTATTTTGTGAAAACGGTCAACATATTCTTATCCTTAACTCTAGGACCTAGGGCTACCACATTTTGTATGTAGTGAGGTATAGTAGTCCTCTACAAAGTTTGCTCAAATTATGCCCCAGGGGTTAAATTTGACCCAGCCCAGGGGGTCACAAAAGTGTACATGTGCTTAAAAAGGGCCTATATTTAAGTATTTGCACATGCCGAGAATATTTGTTTCAGCCTTTTTTCAGCAGTGGAGCGATACAGGGCCATCGTGGTCCTCTTGTTTATGAGAATATGTCAAAATTGGCAAAAGTTAGGGACAATACTGTCAAAATGCCCTTTTAACAACTCTGGTGACATGCGGCTGTAGTATATTTGCTCTGTAAATTTACAGCGAAACACAAAATGTCATCATCATCAGGGATGGAAATTAGTGGTTTCCCGTGAGCCCGGGGCAAGTAGATTTTTGCCTGGGCAACTCAATTTCAAAAGTTGGTAGTCAGGCCAGGCAACTTGTTTTTTTAAAGCTGAAAACAATTCAGTGCAATAAAAATTGAATAACAATTGACCACCATGGATCAATACAAGTTAAATAACATGCATTATTTTGGAATAGGAAATGATTCAATTCAGGCTCATAATAATACATTATGCATTGAACATGTGTAATGTCAGCAATTTTATTTAATTATCTATTATTTTATTAAAAGAATGTATAATTAACGCATGTACATATTTCTGGGCTCGTTATTCTTTATCTGGGCAACCAAAGTACTAAAGATGGTTGCCCGTGCGGGCCACCAATAGTAAGGAGTTAGTTTCAATCCCTGATCATAAATGTATAGCTTTCATGTATATAAATATGATACGAGGTCTTACCCGGTATTTATACAAATTAACCTGGACATTTATGAAAAACACCATCTCCCTGTGAAGTGTAAAGAGAGAAGGCATTTGTTCACCAGTAACATTATGTTCAGTACAATGCAAGCAACGAACATGAAAAATTCAGTTCCCAATTCATCGAGTTTTAAAAAAGATTAACTTTGCTTAAGTAATAATGCATCAATGTTGATTCTAAAGAAAAAGAGTAATCATATATGCCTAAACTGTTCTGCTGCCCAGAAGCAAGGACGTCATACACAAGCTTTACAACATTTATAGTTTTAGTTATTTAACAATCTTAAAAATAAAAATGAATGTCCATTCTAAGTTTGCTGTTGTATTCTTTCCTTAAATCATACATGTTTCTTGCATAATTGAATGTTCATGTCCATGGATCACAATGTATATAGAAACAAACATTATTTTGAATTATCTTTCACCGTTATATATTTAATATCAGGTTAATTTTGGGATACACTAAAGCAAATATTAGCATTTCTCTCAAAATGAATCATCCTCTGAAGCCCCCGATGGGATTCAAACCCATACCTCTTTCCTCTGGAGAGGAAAGTATTCTATCTTAAAATACAAGGGCATGTAAGAGGAAAACTAGCAATTTCAAAGAGACGTTTTCACAAATTAGACATGTATTGAAGTTTGTTATTAAATACTTTATATTGATAAGTAAACATTTGAGCAAAATACCTCAATAAAAAAAAAGAATTAAAAATAAGAAAGGAAGTCTTCCTTAACTGGGCTCGATCCACTGACCCTTGGAGTAAAAGCTTTAACCAATGGGCCATCAGTGCTCCCATATAGTCAGTGGTTTATTTTATACTTTATATAAGCAATCCTTGTATAACTATAACATAAGAACTCCCCAAATTATTTTTTTCATTACAGACTCTACGCTATATTGATAAATGCAAACATTGGATCTAAAAAGCTGCAATAAAAAAAGAATAAAATTGAATAAAAAAATATAAGTAACCCTCAAATGGGCTCGAACCATTGACCCCATGGAGTAAAAGTCTACCGTTTGGACCACTCGGCCCTCCATGCTCATACAATGAGTGATGTGTTTCATACTTTATCAAGTTTATGTAAGCAATCCTCGTATCTCACAAAATATAACGAAAATATAACGAAAACAGTCGATTTAATTTTTTAATGAACTCGATGTCAATTCTATAAGTACTCCTATCAGTATGTCAGTAATGGCATCTTTAAATTTTAACAAGTTTTTAAGTACGTTGTGGGAATTCACAGATCTACATTAATTTATTACTTAAAAAATATTACTTGTAATCTTGAAAAAGACGAGCTAAAACACACATTAAAATTTTTCCTCTTTACGAGGCGGCCGCCATCTCTTTTTCTAAAGTAGTTTCAAATCCAATATGACGGCCGCCTACGTACATCAGAGAGACGGTGTGGTGTAGCCCACTGTCCGATGCGTTCAGATTGTCGTGCGTATCTGTTGTATAGGTTACAGTACACTAAATAACCGTTTCATGAGCTGTACTCTCTAAAAAAAATACCATAGGTGACAGGAAGGCATGTTTTACACTTTTATCTAGTATTCGGGTGTTATCGTTCGGAGATAATGGTAGGGCATGAGTAGGTGTCCACTACTGAATACCTGAAATATGATCAACCTGAAGACTATAGTAAACAATCGCACTGAAAAAGGTTACACTCCACTAAGAAACGGCCGAAAAAAAGTTGCAAAAACAGTCGATTTTGGTTTGTGTCAAGTTCTTTCTTGCATTGTACATGACATATCTTTTTTATTGCATAAATCGATTCCGCTTAGAATGGCCTTTAAGAAAAAGTATGGTTATCGGGGTCTCTATGTGCAAAATGTTGCATTTATTTTCACAGGTCACAGTATCATAAATTTGCCCCCCCCCGGGACCCTACCCCCCCCCCCCCCCGAGCTTACCCCAGGGATTCCAGATTGTTAAATGTACACCTATTGTGTATGGTTTGACTTTTCAACAACGAATATTGACAAAAATACACAGTTTGAAAAAATAACCCTCGTATAGGTATTATATATACGCAAGGTATGAAACGCACTATATGCCTATTGCTGAAAGATTGTGGAACACTGGACGTGACCTTTTTCATCGAAAACACACATGTTCCCATGCAGTTGCAGACAAAATCCAACTGGATTCGTTAAAAGACAGTAAAAGCAACGAGATTAACTACTAACCGATCTCATGCTCGGCTAATAACTTTAATATACTCATCCAATAACATCAACACCAAAAACAAGCAAACAAGCACCACACCAACCCAAGCAAAACACCAAAAACAAAATCAAACGCTCACTTAAGGTCCTTATTGTAAACTGCCGATCCATTGTTGATAAGAAATCCGAATATGAAAATACGGTCAACTCAACAAAGCCCGACATCATCATAGGCACAGAGTCATGGTTAAAACCTAAGCACTACGACAATGAGATTTTCAATCCTGACCTTGGTTACACCCCTTTTAGGAGAGATCGGCAGAAACAAGCAGGGGGTGGGGTATTCATTGCTGTCAAAAACTGTCTTGTAGCTCAGGAAGCCACACACCTGCATACAGACTGTGAAAACGTCTGGGTCAAGATAGATATCCAAGGCTCTAAGTCACTCCTGATTGGCTCCTACTATAAACCCAAAGAATATGACCCTCAGAGCCTGGAAGAATTCAAAAAGTCTCTCTCCATGGCTACTAAATCCAAAGCAAATGTCTGGGTTGGCGGGGACTTTAATATGCCAAAGATAAACTGGTCAAACATTGCCCCAACTGAAGACTGCAAAAATCAATCATACTACCGCGATTTTATTGATATCTTATATGATAACAACATGACTCAAATTGTCCAAGACCCTACAAGAGAAAACCATATCCTTGACCTATTCTTGACCAACATTCATTGTCAACAGAGCTAATGTTATCCCTGGTATAAGCGACCATGATGCAGTCCTGGTCAACACAAATACATCTGCCCGCATGAGACCTCAAAACCTAGAAAAATACATCTCTTTAAAAAAGCAAACTGGGAGAACTTTAAGGCTCACATTAATGAACTGCATAAATCTCTTACCAGGTCAAACAACTATAAGACACAATCTGTAGAAGAACTTTGACATTCTATTTCCAGTTCCATAGAAGAAGGGGTCATCACTTTTATCCCGTCAAAACAGTCATCCTCCAAAAACAAGCTCCCATGGATACAGGTCACCCTCAAACGTCTTTACAGGAAACGGGATAAATCATACAAAAAATACATGCAACACAAAACTGACAAACACAAAGAACACTACCTTGCTCTCAAACACATATGCAAAAAAGAAACAAGACAAGCTTACCAAAACTACCTTGCAGACATTCTCAACATCAACAGTACACCAGAACATGAACACAGCAATAACAGACCAAACACCAAAAAACTATACTCATTACTCAAACATGCAAAGCAAGACTCCACTGGCATTGACTCACTCAAGAAAAACAATAAACTGCACACATCTGACCAAGACAATGCCACAGCACTTAATGAACAATTTCAGTCTGTATTCACTTCTAAATCTCCTATCTCGCTCAAATCCCTGGCCGAAATGAAGGTACAGGACAACGCAGATACAGGAAGAGAGACTCCAAATGAAACGTTTAGCCCTCATAACCCCATGCCTGACATTGAACTCTCCATTAATGGTATTGAAAAACTCCTAAAAAATCTCAATCCTCACAAAGCTGCAGGGCCTGACCAAATTAGACCAATAGTCCTTAAAATGCTCAGTAAAGAACTTGCCCCAATCCTGTTAGAGCTATTCAAAAACTCACTGCAGCATGGCTCCCTCCCTGAATTATGGAAAATGGCAAATGTTGCCCCATTTGAAAAAGGCTCAAGGTCAGACCCAGCCAACTACTGCCCTATCTCTCTAACCTGTATCCTGTGTAAAACCCTGGAACACATAGTCTCATCAAGCATCACTAAGCACTTCACAAAATCTAATCTGTTCTATGAACTGCAGCACGGGTTTCGAGAAAAGAGGTCATGTCAATCCCAACTCCTAATGCTTATTGATGATATTCTTCAGGCTGTAAACCTTAGAAGCCTTTCGATATGGTCATTCACGAAAAACTACTTTATAAGCTGCACTACTACGGAATCAGAGGCCATACTCTTAAGTGGATAAAAAGTTTCCTCGACAATAGGTCACAATCTGTAGTTGTCAATGGCTACACCTCCAGTACCATCCCCGTCAGTTCCGGTGTACCATAGGGTTCGGTCCTCGGACCTCTCTTATTCCACCTCTATATAAATGACCTTCCTGAATATGTCCGCGCCTCTAAAGTCAGACTCTTTGCTGATGATACTGCCATCTATCTCTCCCTCACCGTTGCTTCTCACTCTAGCCTACTCCAACAAGACCTACAACAACTTGAACAATGGGAAACAAAGTGGGACATGCAATTTAATCCATCAAAATGTCAAGTCATCCAAATCACAAAACGCAAAACAATCATACCAACACAATATCTTTTACACAACACCATTCTAGAATCTGTCCCCTCTGCTAAATATCTCGGCGTCACTATATCTTACGACCTTTCCTTCAATACACACATCGACAACATCACACAAAAAGCAAATCAAACACTAGGCTTTCTCAGACGCAACCTCAAAGTGCATTCCACAGAACTCAAATCCACCGCATACAAGACACTGGTCAGACCCCAGCTGGAGTACAGCTCCTCCGTGTGGTCCCCGCATGCAGCAACCCGCATTGAACAGCTTGAGTCGGTTCAGCGTAGGGCTGCCCGCTGGGCCAAACATGATTTCAGTAGGCTGTCCAGTGTCACAGACATGCTAATTTCATTAAACTGGCGACGCCTTGACCTCCGCCGTATTGACCAGCGCCTGGTTATGTTTCACAACATCCTGCATAACCAGGTAGCCATTCCTATACCTGACTACCTCAAACCAATCACTAGACCATCAAGAACCTCCCATACAAAAGCATTCCAGAACATCCAAACCACAACTGATTACCATAAGTTTTCATTCTTTCCCAGAACAATCATCCACTGGAATGCTCTACCTCCTGACATTGTAAACCTCCCTGGACCTGAGTTCAGCCTGGCTGTTAGCCGGGTGGAACACACCTCCCCATAGAATACCTGATCTGTTTTTAACCTGTTTTAATAACTAACACACTCTTACTCTCTCTTTTATGTCCTTTTATTTCAGACTTACTAACACTCTTGTCGGTCGACGCGCGACAGGTCTATGTCCTCAAAAGGGGTTCGACCTTAATGGAAGATAGATAGATAGATATTCAACTAAATTCGACTTCCTTGCTACATGTCTGTGTTTTGCTGTCATATTTTGTCGATCGAATACTCGGTTCTAAAACGCCATATCATTGGCCAACACAATGAGAACAACCAACCAGATGATGCGTTATAAAATTAAAATGGTGTACATGTGTAGATGAAACACCGAGTGACATACAGCGAGAAAGTCAAATTTAATTGAATATTAAAGTTAATACGGAGATCGGTTAGTTGTGTAATCACGTTGCTTATACTGTCTTTTCATGAATCCAGTTGGATTTTGTCGGCAACTGCATGGGAACATGTGTGTTTTCGATGAAAAAGGTCACGTCCAGTGTTCCACAATCTTTCAGCAATAGGCATATAGTGCGTTTCATACCTTGTGTATATATAATACCAATACGAGGGTTATTTTTTCAAACTGTGTATTTTTTTCAATATTCGTTGTTGAAAAGTCAAACCATACACAATAGGTGTACATTTAACAATCTGGAACCCCTGGGGTAAGCTCGGGGGGGGGGAGGGTGTAGGGTCCCGGGGGGGGGGGGGGGCAAATTTATGATACTGCTGCCTGTGTTTATTTTGGCCTAAAGTTGTCGCTTTCACATTGAATTATATAGGGAAACTATTTAGTGTATTCTAACCTAGACAGTAACTTCAGCGTGGGTAAGCATGACATTGTGTAACACGTTTCCGTAAAGCTTTGCTATGGATAACTTTCTTTTGAATCGATAAATTAAGAATGTCGACTTCCTCGCTCTGAAATCTGGCGTGTAGTTAGTTATTGTTTCGCTTACTAAACTATGTATTATCTTTTATTGGTTATAAAATATGAATTTCGGATAAAACTTATATTTCGGATAAGGTTACATCAGGTGTTTTGAAAAGCGTTTAAATATATATATTTTTTTGTTTCATATAAAATGAAGGCATCGGTTTGACTTCTTAACGGATGTGAGGCTCGTCTCTAAGAAAAATGTCAACCAATAATCAACCTCGACATTGGTATGCTATTGACAGGCCTCTGTTACCTGTCAAGGGCATCTATTTCTTCTTTTTTGCAGGTAAGTGCCCTTACAGTGCTGTTCACTTTGACAGTACCTGCGATATCAATAGAAGCAGAGTCAAACTTTTCGATGCAACCATTTTGCAATAGTTACACTTCACCCTTGCTAATTATCTGGCTTGCATCATTTTGATTCAAATGTATCTGGAAAGCAAAATCTAAATTATATTTGATAATATGATTATAGGTGCAACCAAATTTACAGGCAAAAGCTTTTTAAGTTTTTTTGATAACCATGATAAATATATTGCGATATATTGCAATACCAGTTTTTGAACTGACAATATATTGCAATACGGGTTTTGGCGTATTGTTGCAGCACTAATTATTATTATCATACATGCCATAATTTTTTAGGTCCAAAGCGGGACATTCCATAAAAAATTGTCGGGACATTTGACCAAAAAGCAGGACACCTAAAACGATCTATTTTTCCACCTTTACTATAGTCAGTATAGTACTAACAAAAACCCTTGATACTTTTATTCAAGACGTAAAACATCTGATATGAAGCATGAAATCTAAAACATAACAATAACAGCTTTATTAAATAAGACAATAGTAAACAACGAAGATAATATTCATCTTTTTAAGAGTACAAAATGTAGAACATTACGACAACAATACTCATTATATTAATTTCAATGGCAAACATTAACGCAGGGGAGGCTATCCAGTTGACTGAAAGTACGGGTTACAGTACACTATCTACCGAACAGTTACATCAGTTACACACGGAATGCGCGGCCGTACACATTTCCGAGGTAGGGTTTTGGTGGAAGCAAACCGTCTTTGTGTTCATTTTAACTCGCAACAACGCCTCAATCGTTTTATGGCCCTGATTTTCTCTTTCTTCTTTCTGGATTTTTTTTTTATTGCGCTGAAACAGCGTTCTGGATCGGCGTTTGAATGCGGGATTGACAGCGCTGCAAACGCAAGTGAAGAGAGTTGCGGGAATGTTCTCTAATGTTAATAATCATATTTTGTTTTCTTCTTATATACACAGATTAAACAGAATTGTGAATTGTCAGGCGCTGTATTGGGGTAGTGTCAAACTGTCATGAATAACAACACGTTGTTTTTATTACGATAACACAAGACAAGATGGGTACCACTTCTACTGTTTGTTGCGATGTTTTTTTAAGCATGTATCCATGTGCAGTTTGTTACTTGTGAATTGTCGCGGCTTAATTGGAGTAGGGTCAAACTGTCATGCATAGCACCTCGTTGTTTTTAGCTTAATTGGAGTAGGGTCAAACTGTCATGCATAGCACCTCGTTTTTTTTAATTACAATTACACCCAATTACACAAGACAGGATGGGTATCACTTATTGGACTGTTTGTTGGCGATTTTGGTATATTGCACATTCGGATTATCCCGCTATATTGGAACTAAACATTGAATGTAAAAGACTCATTAATGACGTAGAGTTAATTTTACAAAACAATTGTTTTGTAAACCGTTTCAAACAAATACAAAAATAAACACATTTTCAACATTAATTTCATTATGAAACAACTATCGATAGCAATAAGCGACCACTATCTTGAAGACCACCATGGTGTGAATGCCTGATGAAATCAATAATTAGCCGATAAATCGCTGATAAGGTGTCATAAACAACACTGGTACACACGATAAGTAGAATCGGATTGTTAATTGGGGGCAATAAAGGGATTAGCGGTGGTAAGTGTTAGCGAAACAGAGCTTGAATAGCGAATTTTATTGGGAACCTATAGACCTTACATCGTTTTTTACGAATGTCGGGACAAATCGTCTCATGGCGGGACGGCGGGACAAAGGGCCCAAAAGCGGGACTGTCCCGCCGAGATCGGGACGTATGGCATGTATGATTATTATTATTATTTATACCAAATTATATCGCAATATATTGCTAACTTGTACCAAAATTATAACTTGCCAATTACCTGATAATCCCGTATATTCCAGTTTTAAAGCAAATTTTGGTAAATATTTACTATACCGGTAAATGTGCTCAAGAATAACAAGAAACACAAACATTCGCAACTTTTCTTAAGTATCAAATACATTTTTGCATTTGTTACTATTTAAAGATGTGATGAAATAACGTCCAACCGGGGCGTTTTTTTTCCACTGAACACGCTTAATTCATCTGACGTGATGTTCCCGTTTTTATACAACACAAAATACACCCATACTTTCCATGCAACGTTCTACATGTCAGTATAATTTTCGCGTGCTTTTTATCGAGACAAAGGATAAATCACTTTATTTGATGCTATAATTTTTTATTGTCGCATAAGCATTAAAATTTTGAAGCGTATTTCCGAAATTTGGATTACAAATTTAATAATGCTCAAATCAGAATCGAACGAAACATTTACAGCTGTGCGCAATTAATTCAACGATAATCTGTTCAAAAGCATCGAACGAATGCTCCGATGTAACAACACTACTCCGTATAATATACTTTTCAGAATGCTATTTTTACGAAAAAAATTATTTACACTGCTTTGTTTTGTTTACCTTGTTATCATTATTTCGGATGGCTTTTCTGGACGAAATGTGAATGGATTTTTGTAAAATTTTCGTACCGGGAGGATGAAAATCGTATCGCAATACAATATGCCAATTGCGTATGGCAATATATACCGATATACCAGTATATTGTTGCAGCACTAATAATAATAATGTTTAATAAATATACACAATATCTATGAGTAAGCGGTCGATAGTCGCATAATTTGGTATAATTAAATAATAATAATACTAATGTTCAATGTCAAATATCTCTAAAAGCAACAGTTTTGAAGTGTCTTCTGATTGGCTAACACTCAAGGGTTGGTGAAAATTGTACGTCGAAGTACATTTCTCGTTCTATCTAGTAGGTCTTGTAGACTTATGACGTCATGGTACGTCATATAGACACAAAGTACTGGTCCTACCCAGGAAACAGCTTGTTTCATCAAATGTCTCAATTCAACTTGACAGCTTGCTAAAACAGTTGCATTTAGCATACAGTATACTGATATAACATAATCAAAATCATGTGATGTGTCAAATCAATTTTGATTGACAAATTTGACAGGATTTTTTTTTATCCAATAAGTTTTAGACTGTCAAATAACACACACTACGTATTGAAAGCCATATAATGATTTCTACTGTTGGGAAACGTTAACACAGCTAATTGTCTTCTTATTTATTATCAATGTATAATTATGTGTAACAGCATAACAACATACTTGTTTCGCAATTAAAATATTAAATAAATACAGGTATCTTGCAGGTTTCTAATTTTCTTTCTCAAACTATTGTTGAATAGTTTAAATTTTGTCGCCACTAAAAAACTAGCCATTTTGTAGCAATTCTTAAATCACAGTCTAAACTGCATACACTTAGCTCTATAGTTACAATTTGAATGCAAATATTAGAATGCATCATGTTACATCATCCATACTTTTTTTATTTAAACATTCAAATAATACATAACACATGCAGTACATATATAAAAAAGTATGTGGTATTGTGTGGAGATACAAAACACTTAACATCATTTATTTGCACATAAATAGTTACAAAATAAGTAATACTAAAACACTGTCATCAACCTACAGTACAAGAATATTTACGTATATGAAATTACAAAGTGGTGTTATGTTATTACCTTTTACAAAATTAACAATGCTGGTTTTGTACTAGCCATAAAACATTTATCATTGATTAACAAGTAACAACCAATTTATTAATTACACAATAGAAAGGTAATCATATTAATTGCATTATGCATTTACTAAACAAGCTAGTTGCTACTGTTTAGAATTACACTAGATTACTTAAAATGATCACAACAGATACTTTTTGCTTTTACATACTTGTGGTAAGTTTTGTATTACTAGTTTGACATTTATTTGCGGACACTTGTCGATAAACAGACTAAATTTGCATGGGAACTTTCATATTTTTTCAGCATAATTGCCTTCAAATTGTTAATTTAACAACCCTTTGACATTGTTTGCACATCTGATCTTATTATACCATAGCTGATTTTTGTTAGCTCCACTGGCCAAAGGCCAGCGGGGCTTATGTCATGGTCCTGTGTCCGTCGTGTGTGCGTGCGTGAGTGCGTGCGTGCGTGCGTGCGTTAACTTTTTCTTAAAACATCTTCTTATCCTAAACTACTGGTCCAATTCTGATGAAATTTCTCAGGAATGTTCCTGTGGTGAACCTCTTTCAAATTTGTTCAAATGATGCCCCTGGGGTCAAATTTGACTTTGCCCCTGGGGGTCAAAAAATTGAAAATTTGCTTATATAAGGCCTATTTTGTGCAAACTTTATAAATCTTCTTGTCAAGAACCATTAGGCCTAGGGCTACCAAACTTGGTATGTAGTGACATTTTATAGTCCTCTACCAAGTTTGTTCAAATTATGCCCCTGGGGTCAAATTTGACCCTGCCCCGGGCCGTCAAAAAATTGAAAATTTGCTTATATAAGACCTATTTTGTGCACACTTTATAAATCTTCTTGTCCATAACCGTATGACTTAGGGCTACCAAATTTGGTATGTAGTGACATCTTATAGTCCTCTACCAAGTTTGTTCAAATTATGCCCCTGGGGTCAAATTTGACCCTGCCCCGGGGGTTTAAAAAATTGAAAATTTGCTATATAAAGCCTATTTTGTGCAAACTTTAAAAATCTTCTTGTCCATAACCATTGGGCTTAGGGCTATCAAATTTGCTATGTAGTGACATCTTATAGTTTTCTACCAAGTTTGTTCAAACTATGCCCCTGGGGTCAAATTTGAACCTGCCCCGGGGGGTTAAAATATTGAAAATTTGCTTTTATAAGGCCTATTTTGTGCAAACTTTAAAAATCTTCTTGTCCATAACCATTGGGCTTTGGGCTACCAAATTTTCTATGTAGTGACATCTTATAGTCCTCTACCAAGTTTGTTCAAATAATGCCTCTGGGGTCAAATTTGACCCTGCCCCGGGGGGGTTAAAAAATAGAAAATTTGCTTATATAGGGCCTACTTTGTGCAAACTTTAAAAATCTTTTTAACCATAACCATAACCATTGGGCCTAGGGCTACCAAATTTGCTATGTAGTGACATCTTACAGTCTTCTACCAAGTTTGTTCAAATTATGTCCCTGGGGTCACATTTGACCCTGCCCCGGGGGACAAAAAATTGAACATTTGCTTATATAAGGCCTATTTTGTGAAAACTTTAAAAATCTGTAAAAAATGAATTGTGGAGATATGATTGTCAATTGCTCAACGATCTATATAAATTTCTGATCATTTTATAATTTTCTTAATATAAGTTATGAATTGATCTTAGAAGTCATATGTATTACTTAATTAAATACATTTATAAATAAAAGAAATTATCTTTAGATTATCATAATATTCTCAGGCCTGTTGGTCTAAGGGATGTGTGGGTTGTTAATTATATGTATGCCCCTCTTCTTCGAAGAGGGTGTTTATTGTTTTGCACATGTCGGTCCGTCCGTCATCCCTATGTCCGTCCACCAGATGGTTTCTAGATGATAACTTAAGAACGCTTAGGCCTAGGATCATGACACTTCAAAGGTACATTGATCATGACTCGCAGATGACCCCTGCTGATTTTGAAGTCACTAGGTCAAAGGTCAAGGTCACGGTGACCCGAAATAGTAAAATGTTTTCCGGATGATAACTCAAGAACGCTTATGCCTATGATCATGAAACTTGATAGGTACATTGATCATGACTCGCAGATGAACCCTATTGATTTTCAGGTCACTAGGTTAAAGGTCAAGGTCACGGTGACAGGAAATAGTAAAATGGTTTCCGGATGATAACTCAAGAACGTTTTATGCCTAGGATCATGAAACTTCATAGTTGCATTGATCATGATTCGCAGATGACCTCTATTGATTCTCAGGTGAAAGGTCAAGGTCACTGTGACCTGAAATAGTAAAATGTTTTCTGGATGATAACTCAAGAACGCTTATTCCTAGGATCATGAAACTTCATAGGTACATGGATCATGACTCGCAGATTACCCCTATTGATTTTCAGGTCACTAGGTCAAAGGTCACGGTGACTCAACTTAGAAAAATGGTTTCCGGATTATAACTCAAGAACACTTACGCCTAGGATCATGAAACTTCAAAGGTACATTTATCATGACTCGCAGATGACCCCTATTGACTTTCAGGTCACTAGGTCAAAGGTCAAGGTCACGGTGACTTCACACAAAAAAATGGTTTCCGGATGATAACTAAAGAAAGCTTACGCCTAGGATCATGAAACTTCATAGGTACATTAATCATGACTCACAGATGGACCCCTATTGATTTTCAGGTCACTAGTTCAAAGGTCAAGGTCACAGTGCCAAAAAATGTATTCACTCAATGGCTGCCACTACAACTGACAGCCCATATGGGTGGGCATGCATGTTTTACAAACAGTCCTTGTTTGAGATGATTCTTTACAAAGAAAGATGCTACTATTGTATTTGTTATAAATGTGTGAAAGGCTCTAAGAAGGAACCAGAGATTATTTACCCTTTACCAAACACCAACAGGATTTTACGGGTTTATAGCTGACGACTTTATAAAAAATTATGATAAAATGAGAAATTGCTCAAGATGAGCAATTTCTCCTTTTATCACAATTATTTCTACCCTACCTGATTATTTCCTTAATATTCCATTACAATTTAATTGTCGTCTGCAACCTTTTTCAAATTGGGAAAGTCCAAAATGTGTCATTTGGTAAAGGGTTAAGGCATTTTGATTCCTACGGGTCTTGTGAATCTGTTTCAAATCAAATGCGTATATTTGATCTTCAGCATCTAAAAATATGTGAAATAGAAAGAACGACAATATCTTTTGGAGAGATAAATGTACCTACGTTAAAAGCAATGGGACTGTGCTTCAAAGGAACAATTCCCGGGCTTTTTAGTCTGTTAAGTTAACACGGTAGTAACTTTTTCCATATATAAAAATGCTCACCCTTCCAACTTTAAGCGCCCAATGGGAAGAGGGATAGACAGAGAAAGTCACATGCTTGAGTACATTTCAACCCATGCGCATTGCGGGTTTTTTTCGCATAAAAAACAGTGGAGCGATACAGGGCCATCTGACATGGCCCTCTTGTTTATAGATAGACAGATATAGACTTTTCAAAGTTCTATCAAAGTTCTCACATGTTCCATCCAAGTAAACAAACAGAACCAATAAAGATCACCACAGATAATTACTGTGTGTATAGCTTGGAAATTTTGATAGTTCAGGAATCCCTTCTTTGTTGATTTCTGTAAACCAAAACTGTCAGTTTTGCTGGATAGAATGGCTTGTGTGATGCCCAGCTCTTGCCTTGGCAGAACAGCTTCTAAAAACGGAATAACAACAAATATCTTAAAATTTGATCAATAATGCAGACAGTTTATAAATGTCTTGTTTTTTTGTTGATTTTGAATCTGGAAGATTGTGGTACGAAAATCCAACGGTATAGGATTTTGTGGTTTTAAGCCTAAACTTATTATAGTGATATGTAACCTTTTCGGGATATCGGTAAAGTTTGAGCAGAAGAGGTGAAAAAACGTTAAAGATTAAAGACTAAAAAGTTAGATCGGAATATCTTTAAATTTTGTGAATAAATGTGTTTCTGATGGATAACACAACAACTTACCAGAATATTACTCATGATCACACGTAAAACTTCTTTCTGAGTGCGAATGGAAAATGCGTCATGAATTCTGACAAATAAACAGTAGGGTGTCGATATAGTAAAACAGCGAGAATACTGGAAGAATAGAGATGCCAAACATAATGTTTAAAACAAATAATTTTTTAACAAGCGTTTGTGATTTGTCAGGATAATAATAACAATAAGATATCGAAAAGATCAAATCAAATAAATTGGACAGAAATCTGAGATTCAGCAATATATTTTAGACAGGTTATGGTCACGTAAATTGTGTTTGGTAAAGACTGTCACTATATGTAGTGAACCAGTCTTCGGCTTATACCCACTGAAGAAGAGTATTCAGGGGAGATAATTGAGAAATGACTTAATTCTGGAACAGTTGCGAAAAAAAACAAATAATGCGAGAATATTTAGTGCCATTCGCTACACAATAATGATGTCATTGATATAATTTTTCCTGAGGTATGTATTTACATGTGATTGAGCATATGTCAAAGTGTTTTTGATTTGTTCAAGGTCATTAATAGCATCACGAAAACATATGTCGCGTGGCAAATTTTTTTTGAGACGCATCCCTATGTGGTATTCTTATGTAATGTTACGTCTAAATTTCCATATGTATGAACGGTCAACGCCAGCTTTTGCGGGCTTTCGCCCGTATAATACAAATTGTGTTAAATTGGTGTGTATTGACCACGGACTTTAGATGAGACGGATATGAAACTGGACCGTATCGGCAAATATCTTGTCATAACTTAGTCACATGACAGGTAGCTATCAATTAGCGTACATCGAAGGCAAGGGCCCAGGTTATACATTTTGATGTACCCACTAAGTCTGCAAAATATCCCTATCGCCCGATAGCCAATGCGATGAAATCTCGGCTCTGGCGATAGAAAAATTGAATATAGATCGCCTGAATTGCGATGAAAAAAAATCAGAGAAAATAAACAAACGAATAATCAATCAGTGATTTTTTTTGCTTTTATTTGTTACAGTCTGTGCCATTTAAATTGGGAAAATTAGCGCTATAAACCATGGAATTGGGAAAAATAGCGTGATAAACCATGAAATTGGAAAAAATTTAGCATTAAAAATATGATTATACAGTACACTCCACGCGTTTTCCCCAATTTCCCGCCATAAGCTGCTGAGGTAACGCAGAGGGAGATTAAGAAAATTGCGCGATACGCGGCGTTTGCAGGATTTTGGACGCCGTCTTGAACGATCGGCAAAATTGATAAGCCGACGCGGCGGCCCTCGGCATTGGCAACACGGGGAAACTCCGTGTTTTACGAGATAACGATCAATTGAACTTTGTTTGACTTCCTGATTTTCAAATAAAATTACATTTATTACAAGTATATATATATATATTTATTTATATAAATAATATACTATTAAAAAAACAACAACCAAGATAGATCGATCCCCACGTGGTTGTAGAAGTAGTTGTATAGAAAACCCATTGATTTATGACAAACAAAATGTCGTCTTTAAACTGATACTAACCAATTAATATAATCACAGTTTGCAACATTGTTTTCATTTTGATAATTTAATCCAAGGTTTTCATGTAAGGAGGTGTTTTTTCTATACTTAACATGTATACAAATGACCAAGGACCCTAAAAGTCTCGCAAATCTGTGTGAATTGACAGTTTGACGTTATCAAAGGAAATCCGCTTCTTGTCTGAAGGCATAACTTACCCAAGTAAACACGTTCAACGAATGCATAAGGTATGGTTTTAATTGTCGGAACAAAGTCGATTAACTGCTCATTAATGCATTTATTTTCTCTTTGTAGGTAGGTTATTCCATTGATTGCTAAAAGAAGGCGGTAACTATTGAGTTGATAGTTGCATTAAATATTCACAGTTGTATTCTAATTGCTTCGACATTCAAAACAATGTTTACCAGTAATTATGGACCACATCGGCAGAGTGACTTTCACACATGTTAATCCCTTTTGTCAAAACACCGCAGACAGCAGTCTACACAATAGGTCAGTAGACAAGCTTTGCGTGTTTTCATAACGTCAAACACTTAATCCAGTTATGCCCAGATTTCTTCTTTAATCAGTTAACAGTACAACTACTGTTAAAATAATTACTCTACTAAAATACCCTAATGATAAAGATTCGGCGTGTTCAATTTGAAATTGTTTTGGAAGAAATATCAACAGTTGATATTTCTTCCAAAACAATTTCAAATTGAACACGCCGATTCAACTTATTCCCGATATAATTTTGTTAAAAAATATCACAGAAACTTTTAACCGAAATCAACAGAATTAAGTATTCTCTGCGCAACAAAGTTTGTATCAAAAAATCAATACACGCACGCTTTGCAGGAGTATACCTTGACCTTGTACATTGCAGCATAATTTTCACGTGCTTTTGTCGGGAAATATACATGATGACTGTTTATTTGAAGCATTTGTAAACGTCGTGTTAACATTAAAAATCGTAGTGTGTTTCGGATTACTTATTATTATTCTCATTTGGAGATCTTACGGAACATTTATCCTTGTGTTATATGTGTTATGATTTAAATATTAATTGGTCAAAACGCTTGACATGTCGTATATTCATTCATATTGTAGACGTACCTGTGAATTAAAAAAAACATAATTTTTATACGTATTAATTTTCTATACAATTTTCTTAATTTTTATACAGTATTTAAACAATTTTTAATAACAATGTTTTTATTTTTTGGCATGCCCAGTAGCACACTGCTTATGCTGTGTTGCGCGGCGGTCGCTGATAAGAACGGAAATTGTCTGCATTTACCGACTAGGCTAAAGTAATACACGCCGTGGGTATTAGCGAACTCAGCGGAACGCCATGTTTTACCTCGCTTTCAAACTCCACATAAACACTCGCTAGCAGGTAAAAAAACGCGGAGTGAGCGTGTTTTTGGGGAAAACCCGTGGAGTGTACTGTACGTAACAGAATTAAAATTGTTTTAAGTGCATGTTCATGGGTTTTTCTAGCCATTTTGGGAAAAGGAGTCTGGTCAAATTAGGATTGTTTAAATTGATAAAAGTGGCAATTTTTGGAATTATTTGTCGACAGAAAGGACTAAATTAAAGTTATATATTTTGCAGGATGTTTAAATAAAAAGTTGAGATCTAGAATTCAGAAATCATAAGTCATAAGAGACTTCTTTCTTAAAAAAAAATATATATATATATATTTTTTTTTTGGAAATTGGGCTTTTTTTGGGAAATTTTGGTCCGCTTTTTGGGAAAAAACATTGATTTTTGCGATTTTGGAGCAGCCAAAAATCGGCGGTAATTTTTAGCAAAAAAATCACTGTCAATTAACGCATTTCAGGTGTCAATTCTTATAGCGACACCGCTTGGTTACTTCCCTTAGTTTTCTATCATTAGTGATCTTCCTAAGCTGTTATAGAGAGTATTAAGTTCAACACGCGTATTCAAAATATCGATATACTTTTGGTAATTAAAAACATCGTTATACTTTTGGTAAACTGAACTTGAATTCTACGCCGATAAATGAAATAATAGTGCGAATTTTTGTTTTTAAATTAAGTAAAACAGTTGAATGTGTGTTATCAATAGTTTTGAAATTATTAAATAACCGTAACAGTGTGACACTTCAATATTTACACATGTCATAAAGTCGCCGATGACGCTTTTAAATTATATCGGTTTATTATCAAGTCAACTAGCATACATGGGCATTTATCTAAACAATTAAGGCTTAGATCAAAAGATGAAAGCGAGTGTCATTTTGCCGACAGTTTTGATAGTTCTGTTCTGGAAGCGCAATTAGTACACCGCCTTGAAGGCCGAGTTAAGCAGTACATCAACATCGATAGTAACCAATGATAACGCACGTAGTGTATATACATATGCAGTAGTTTACCTAAGCGATGAAATGACGTCGTTGTGGACATGTAATTACGCACAAAAAGTTAACACGCGCAACACATTCCCAACAGAAAATATGAATACGATTTACTCTAGGAGGGTGTTATACTGTTAACATGTTTCGTGTTTCAAAACTCTTAAAAAATAATAACACATAAAATAACTCGCCTGTGCATAGTACCAATGTATCCATACGTAGACGACTTTATTTTATATCCCTCTTAGTGTATTATGTAAGTAAATGCATACAAAAAAAATCATTCATATGATTAAGATCGATACCTGTGAGCACCAGTTTTGTATTTTTACTGGTAACTACTTGCTGCCGAGAATTACACTTTTATTGTACTGCTAAAGCCAATAATTTTTAAACTGAAACTGAAAGCTACGACGTAATAAAAGTTTGAAACCTGGAATACTGATTAGTTTACAAACTTAAGGTTACCCCCCAAATGCAATCTATATATAAAGACTGTGTTCGTCCTTTCATGATTATCCCCACGCTTTTTGAAAAAAAGGTGGGGATATTGTGGTTATCTCCGCCGTCCGTCCGTCCGTCTGTCTGTCTGTCTGTCTGTCCGTCCGTCCTGGCCACTATCTCCTCCTACACTAAAAGCACTAGAACCTTGAAACTTACACACATGGTAGCTATGAGCATATGTGCGACCCTGCACTATTTGGAATTTTGATCTGACCCCTGGGTCAAAAGTTATAGCGGTTGGGGTGGGGCCGCGTCAGAAATTATCACTCATTTTTTTAGGTTATTTTACATTTACTTCTTTATTTCTACACCGATTCACTTCAAATTGATACTGGACCTCTCTTATGACAATACGGTCAATCTCAACCATGCATGGCCCCATTCCCAACCCTGGGGCGCCCCACCCACATAGGCCACACCCACCAAAAATTTCCATTTACTATAATTTTTTCATTTCTACACGGATTCACTTCAAATTGATACTGAACTTTTGTTATGACATTAGGGTCAATCTCAACTATGCATGGCCCCAATCCCAACCCTGGGGCGCCCGCCCACATAGGCCACACCCACCAAAAAATTCCATTTACTATAATTTTTTCATTTCTACACGGATTCACTTCAAATTGATACTGAACTTCTCTTATGACATTAGGGTCAATCTCAACTATGCATGGCCCCATAACCAACCCTGGGGCCCCGCCCACATAGACCACACCCACCCAAAATTGCCTTTACTATAATTTCTTCATTTCTACACCGATTCACTTCAAATTGATACTGAACTTTTGTTATGACATTAGGGTCAATCTCAACTATGCATGGCCCCAATCCCAACCCTGGGGCGCCCGCCCACATAGGCCACACCCACCAAAAAATTCCATTTACTATAATTTTTTCATTTCTACACCGATTCACTTCAAATTGATACTGAACCTCTCTTATGACAATACGGTCAATCTCAACTATGCATGGCCTCATTACCAACCCTGGGGCCCCCGCCCACATAGACCACACCCGCCCAAAATTGCCTTTTACTATAATTTCTTCATTTCTACACCAATTCACTTCAAATTGATACTGAACTTCTCTTATGACAATACGGTCAATCTCAACTATGCATGGCACAATTACCAACCCTGGGGCGCCCTGCCCACATATGTCACACCCACCCAAAATTGCCTTTTACAATAACTTCTTCATTTCTACACCAATTCACTTCTAGTTGATGATGAACTTCTCTTATGACAATACGGTCAATCTCAGCTATGCATGGCCCCATTACCAACCCTGGGGCACACCTAGTTCAAACATTCGGCGTGGGGATACGCGTCGGCCTCTGCCGCTCCATTTCTAGTTATGTCATTGTTTGTTAGTTCATTTTTTTTTCTGGCTATGAAAAATTTCCTCTGGCTATGACATTTTTGAAATTTCATAGCCACATTGGCTATGAAGACAAAAAAGTGAGTTTTGCAGACTGACTCTGTACCCACTCACGTCTTTCATTTAATTATACTTTTGCTTCTCAGCCGATTTTGACAAATTATATATCATGAATCATGATTATTATATTTTTTATGGAATATATTGAAACATTTTGTTCATGAAACATATCAATAAAGCTAATTATTAATGAAGCTTAAAAAATTAACGATTTCAGCTCTTGTGTATAACATAGAAAGGGTGTTTATTTTATGACGCGACAGCGTATATAGCGGACCCTCTTGATATTTTTCGGCCGGGATTTTCAAGAATCTTTAAATAAATAATTATAATTAATTGATAATTTAAGGTAAATAACCTTTCATATAATTATACATAATAACAAACGATGAATGTTTTGACACCCATTTTATTTGAAGTTTGCAAAGCCGAAAAATATCAAGAGGGTCCGCTATACCCTGTCTCATCATAAAATGTGTTATTAACAAGAGCTGTAATCGTTAATTTATTAAGCTTCAATAATAATAAGCTTAATTTATATGTTTCTAGAACAAAATATTTTGATTTATTCCATAAAAAATCATAAATTATCATGTCAAAGGAAATTAAATGGCTGGTATCTAAACAAAAGCATAAGCGCCAAGACCGTAGCATCAGTTCGGTGCGTTAAGACCGCGCACTACTTTCTTCCATCTTCATTCCTTACTTACTTTCATTTTGAAAGGTTTTTTATGCCCCCGGATCGAAAGAATCGGGGGTATATTGTTTTTGGCCTGTCTGTCTGTCTGTCTGTCATTGTGTCAGTCAGTCATTGAATGTGTGTGTCACAAAACTTTAACCTTGGTTAAACTTTTATAACTTTTGCAATATTGAAGATAGCAACTTCATATTTGGCATGCATGTGTATCTCATGGAGCTGCACATTTTGAGTGGTGAAAAGTCAAGTTCAAGGTCATCCTTCAAGGTCAAAGGTCAAATATTGTATTTTTCGTTCCTAAAACTTTAACCTTCGTTAAAGTTTGGTCATAACTTTTTGAATATTGAAGATAGCAACTTGATATTTGGCATGCATGTGTATCTCATGGAGCTGCACATTTTGAGTGGCTTAAGGTCAAGGTCATCGTTCAAGGTCAACTTTATGGCTTCAAAGCGGCGCAATACTGGGCATTGTGTTTCTGACAAACACATCTCTTGTTTTTTCTATCGTATACATAATTCTATTCTCTTTAGCAAGATGTAAGTTTTAAAACTGAACTCCAAATATAAACGCTACAATTCGGTATAAAGTACAAACATGTCAACCTAGATTCTAAAACTCCAAACGTTTGGAGCCTTAGGATCGCGTGCTACTTTTGTACGAATTCATTCAGGGTTTTTTTTTTGAAAAAGGGGAAGACGCTGGACGCTGGGTGAAAGGGGAAAATAGAATGCGAAAGAGACATATTTGGGGAAAAAATTAAAACTGTTTTAATCAATGTCTATAACTCGTCTACTCTGATTTCAGGGTTTTTTCAACAATGTCTGCGCCTCCGGAAAATGAAGGCATTCCCATAGCAAAAAAAATACGCCCCATTCCCAATCAAATCTAGATGACATTTTTCGCAATTGAAATAAAGAAGTCTGTAAAAATCATAAATAAACGTTGACAAACACTGATGACATTTAGAGTGACTTCCCTTTATCCATTACGTTACATAGCATGCGCTTAACGACTCGGATGTCAGGGGGTTTTTTGGGTTGTGGGGGATGGGACCTTCGACAAGATTATATTGAAATAGAATTGAGATATTATAATCATGAGACACATCTTTCTATTAAAAAAAAAAGTTTTTTTATGGGGAATTTTTTGCTCAGGACAGGGGAAAAAACCAGTCTAGTTCGGTGGGGGAAGACGCCGATATTTGGCGTCTGTTATATTAGGTAAAAAAAACCTGTCATTCCCTATTTACCTTCATTTTTAAACCCTTTTTTTTCGTATATAGAATTCTATTTTCTTAAGCAAGATATAGCTTTTAAAACTGAACTCCAAATATAAACGCTACAAATCAGTATAAAGTACGAACATGTTAACCGTAAATCTAGATTCTAAAACGGTATGATATTTGCAAAAATTAAAGTTACAACTCGCTGCGCTGCCCAAATCAGAAGAAAAACTTCATATATATTATATATCTGAAAACTATGTAATGTAGGCTTTCTTATGATATATAATTTGTCAAAATCGGCTGAGAAATGAAAGTATAATTTAAAGAAAGACGTGAGTGGGAACATCAAAATGTATAACCTCGGCGCTTCGATGTACGCTAATCGATAACTACCTGCCACATGACTAAGTTACGACACGGTTAAACGCGCAGTGGTAAAACATAGAATGTTGTTTTTTGTGTTTAACGCGCTATAAATCCATTTATAACAACAGAAATATACTAAAAGTTTGGGGGTTTTTTAAAGAGAAATTAATAAGCAACAAGATAACATATAAACTAATAAAATCGGATGATAAGTTTTTGCATAGAATTGAATTTACTAAGTAAGTGTCAAATACTTGAATCAACTCCTGTCAATATACGCTCCATGGACTAAGATGTGACATGTGAAATATATAAAAATAACTCAGTAATACAGTATTTTGACCCTTAAAAATATTACCTTACCCCTGAACATTTCAAGAACTAGGTGATTGCTGGTTTCCTGTCATGTTGATCAAAATTTCTTTTTTTTTTCCAGCTGTTGGAGACCTACTTCCATTCATCTCAGTATTTATGCGACACTTGGGACTGTCATCCACAGAGACAGGTATCATCTATGGCGTCATGCCTTTAATTACTCTCCTTGTGCGCCCACTCGGGGGAATATTGGCTGACAAGATGATGATACACAAGCTGATGATAGCAGTATGCTCTTTGCTGACCGGAATTTCATATTGTTGTCTCCTTCTCACCCCTGCCAAATCACCTGGTGAATTCCAATCGACACAGATGCCTTTAGCAAGGACTAAAGTGCAATGCAGTCCATTAGATTCATTTGTGAATGACTGTGCAAAAAATGGGTCTACATGTCCAAAAAGCATTGGAACTTTATTGGAAAACGGCGTGTACAATAAGTCAAACCTTCAGTGTGAATTCAACTGTATTCGTAGCAAGATAAATCCAAGTCCCAGCTCCAAGGCGTGTTTCACTCAAACCACCGGTAGTCTTGTGTCAGGCAATTGTGATAATACACCAATAGATACTGCAAAGGGAGTGCGGTTTGAGTCCAAATTGCAGGACATCTTAAACAATAAAATTGTTGGTAGCAACTCCACTGATTTAGACCAAGTTTGTGTAGACTATGATTTAAGGCATATGACTTTCAATGGGACAGAGTACTGGCAGATGCTGTGTGATTCTGAAGTATCACTTGACTGTGAGATCACCTTTGCCAACTTGACAGATTTCCAGGCATGTCCATATGTTACAGAAACATCAAAGCTGAGCAATACATTCTGGATATTTTTCATAATATTTTTTTTTGCCAATATCGTCATGTCGCCAGTGTTTACCCTCATTGATGCTGTTGCCTTCGACATGCTGGGACCCAAACCAGAACTCTGGGGTAGACAGAGGCTATGGGGGACCATTGGTTTTACAGCTTTTGCTGTTACCTCCACATTTATCATGGACGCTATAAGCCAATCACATAAAACCATCAATTATTCAGTATCCTTCTACATTTTTATGGGTCTTACCACTATATCAGCTTTTGTCACCTACTTTCTGAATCCAAAAAATGTTCAAAGTGCTCGGCTATTAAAAAATTTGAAGCCCTTGTTGACCTTCAAAATATTAGCTTTCCTTCTGGTGATGATGAGTTTTGGAATGATGAATGTGGTTATTGAGGCTTATTTATTCTGGTTTTTACAAGAGCTGGGAGGTCCACAAAAACTCCTTGGACTTTGTGTCGTCTTCAGTTGCATTCCAGAAATGATCATGTTCCACTTTGCTGGAGCTTTCATTAAAAAGTTTGGAAATATCCCTTGTGTACTTTTAGCATGTCCAGCATATGCTGTAAGATTTTTCTGCTATTCGTTTCTTTCTAATCCATGGTTTGTTTTGCCTGTAGAGATGACTCATTGTTTTACGTTTGCACTAATGTATGCCTCGGCCACTGGTTATGCAAACTCCATTTCACCTGAAGGACTTTCTGCTACCATGCAAGGTGTACTAGCGGCAGTGTACTGGGGTATTGGTAAGTATTATTCTAAATTATTTGTTAAGTTTCATACATTTAGTTTGCAAAACCTCTCAGTGATTCATTTTGCTACGTTTTTTTCTGGGGATGCATCATTCTCTAAAATGTGCGTCATCGGGACGCATTGTTCAAAAACACTGATTTTCAACATCGTCAAAGTTGTACATGATACCGAGTTCGATTCATGGATATTAGCAAAACACATGTCAACACCGTTTTGAAAAGTAGAATGGAAGTCACATTACTGCATTCGGAATGTAGTGCGCATATTTTGATTGGTTGAAATATATCAATTATCCAATCAGTTACGGCGTTTTATTAAAAGTTTGTTGGACATTTAATTGTCTGTCCCGGATGGTAAACAAAGAAAATGCCACCGAAAAAGGTTTTCAAAATTGATCCTCAACAATTTAATCAGTCGCTGTGTAGATATTTATTGATAACGCAGCCTCGATGTAAACCATGTGGTTTAAATGTGAAGAAAAAACGGCGCAAAACACAGTTTGCGTTCGTCTGTTGTGAGCGCAGACAGTTATTAATTATAAAGTAAAGCGATGTTATTATACTTTTCTGGATTAATTCAGCAGTGTTGTTTTTTCTAAAGTGACAATTAAAATTGTAAGTTCTGAAATAAAAAGCATCTTATTTTTATATGGTACATGCATAAATAGTGATACAGATGGTGCAGTACTCCGTCCTATGTTACGTAGAATGTAAGTACATATAACAACACAGTCATCTTCTGATAATACTGCAGGGTGTGAGAGGGGTTTTTCTGTACAGAATAAGGTCTTGACCGAATTCAGGAACAGGTAAACTGTAGGGAAACAAGACAATTTAACTCATGAGAGTGAAGTTGTGCAATTTTGCCAGGAAATTCCGGCGGAATGAATTTGCGGAAAAAGCTCTCCCTGTTTGGAGAAAAAACAAGGCGAGAAGGCTATACACATTAAATACAGTATCATGAGTATGAGTTTTGTTACACTAAATCTGTATTGAAATTGTAAACCTTTTGACCAAAAGAGAAACTGTCTTTTGTCACACTGTTTGAAAGGGATAATTTTGACCAAAAAATTATAAACACTAGTCATCCAATTTATTAAAACTCTAGTCAGTCCAAATTGTTAAAGATGTTCAAAGTTCTCTGTTTTAGATGTTATTTGTTTCACTGTTTGTTATTAAAAGTAAAACAAATCAAGATTTTACTTGCTATAAACCTATTTCTGTATTAAGCTGTAAAATTGCATAAAAGAGCCCCTGGCTTAGGTGTATCATGTTAAGTAGATTATTTGTAACGACTTTACAAAGACACAATCTGGGACCCATTGTTTTCAGTTTGGACCCATTGTTTCAAAATATGCGAGTCCCAGGGACTCATTGATGTAGATTTCAAAATGAATCAATGCCTCTTAACCAGTTGTCCTGCACATTTCAGAATATAAACAGAAGTAAAAACCTCATCAGTCGTATTATTTATTTGTCAAAGGTTGCATATCATAGCTATGTGTAAGGTGATGTTTGCAGCAATGCTTGTATTTATTTTATTAAACAAAACTCTAACTGGTAAAACATTATATAAGGTTTGTTAAAAGTTAAGTGTAACAACCCTTTTTTGTATTTCATCTGACCAAAACTTGCGCAACGCTCATCAATGTCATCATGAGCTTTTATGATTGCCTTTTATCCTGCCTGAATTGTGAATACTGTGGCTTCAACAATGTTTTTTATGCCCCCAGTAGGGTGGCATATAGCAGTTGAACAATTGTGTTTCTCACAAACAAATCGTGGTAAAAGGACAAGGTCAAGATAATCCTTCAAGGTCTAAGGTCAAAAATACAAATCAAAGGGAAGTAAAAAGCCTTAAAGGGAGATAATTATTCAATATTGAACATAGCAACTTGATATTTGGCATGCATGTGTATCTCATGGAGCTGCACATTGAGTGGTGAATCTACAGTCACGGTAGTGGCTTTTGATTATTTGCTACTAAAAATAGAGAGTGGCTTTTAATTATTTGCTACTAAAAATAGAGATTTGGGAGAGACAATTATTTTCAAGGGAAGTAATTTATTTAATTATAAATCTCATATTATATATTTCCTTACCAAGAATTTAACTTCTTTTCACAGTTACTGTACAGATTTTTTATTTTGACTATTTATAACTAATAATGATTTGTCAAATTTTTTTTTTTAAATGATATAATTATCTTCTTTTTTTTCATCTGTACTAATTTGTGAATGGTAAGGTTCATTACATACCTCTGGCTATGATCTCTTTGATAAACCACAGGCCTTGGTTGTCAGTGATGTCTGACTTGGTCATTTTGACTGTCTACAGACCCCCCCCCCCAAAATCCAAGGGAAGTAATAAGCTTTAAAGGGAGATGATTTCTATACCTGCCACATGATAAAGCGACGCAGAAGGGGGCATTGTGTATCTGACGAACACATCTCTTGTTTTTACAATTTTGAGACTGGGGCTGTGTCCCTTGGGTTGGGAAAAATCTCATCATTTTGTCTTACCAGTAAATTGGAAAATAAGTGTTGTTGTTTTGGCTCACAAAAAAAATTCTTCAAAATTTGGAATTAAAGTGTTTTAAAGTAACAAATGTCAACCACCATAAGATAACCTGTTACCTGTAACATCAATCTCCCTACTGCAAAGGTCAAGGCCAAACTTTAAAGTTCAAACTTGACCATAAAAACTCTTGTCTTTCCTTTAACTCTACCATTTATTGTTGGATTTCGAATCATATGGCAACCTTCATAGGAGGACGTGTTGTGTGTAACATCCGTCGCCCTACCTTTAAGGTCAAGGTCATACTTAAGACAGAAAGTCACATTAGACAAAAAAAAATGTACCAAGCAATTGTTTGTCATTTCTGTAAATGTGCCAGTTATTGATGGATTTTGAAATAACCTGGCACAAAGGTCAGCCATCATAAGGCGATGTGTTGCATGTTACACCTGTCTCTATCTTAAAGGTCTGATCAAGAATACACTCTCTTTTTTTCCACATAAGTGGAGTTTTGAGACAAAAGTGGAATATTGTGCCCCGTATGAGCTGATGGCTTGTTTTTGTATAATGATGGATTTTTTTAAATTTCATAAGTAGAGGGAAATGATGTATTTGAAATTTGTTTACTATTTGGGTAGACACTTTCCTTATAACAGTATGTTCACATGCATAGTTACATTCCTGTAATTGTTTCCATGATTTCCTGTGATTGTTTCAGGGAAGGGTATTGGAAGTCTAGTCACTGGAACAATGTATGACAGTGTGCATGGTATCGGGCCCAGGTGGACATTCAGGTTGTATGGGTTTTTCGCACTGGGGGTGTTGGCGTTATACGGCATCGTCCATTTCTTCTTTTTCCGAAAGAAGCAGGCATCTAAGGAAGTCGACATGACAGTAACATACGAAGCAAACAAAGGTATTGACAATAACAACTATCTTGATAATACTGTTCACCATTTTCAACAGTATTTCGTTCATATCATGGTATTCAGTTAACTTATTCACACTTTTCCTGGCTTAGCTGGATAAACAGTAATAAGTAAATGTACTTAAAGGGGCCTTTCCACAGATTTTGGCATGTATTGAAGTTTGTTATCAAATGCTGTATATTTATAAATGTAAACATTTGATCTAAAATGCTTTAGTAAAAAACAAGAATAAATTAAAGAAAGAAAAAAGTAACCCACAACTGGGCTTGAACCACTGAACCCTGGAGTAAAAGTTTATCACTTAGACCACTCGGCCATAGATGCTCATACAAAGAGTGATTAATTTTATACTTTATATAGACAATCCTTGTAGTATCACAAAATATAATGACGACAACAGAACTTTTCAAATTATTCAATCGTTTGGCATTGCAATGCTTTATAATTTTCAGGTTTTTTAATCGTCAAAAGATGCATATAATGGATATTTTAGAGCATGGTAAATGTTTTGTATCACTGTTTCCTCACTGTCACAAATATCATAACTACAACAAAAATTTGTGAATCTGAAACAATTTTTTAATTTTTAGCTCATCTATTTTTTGAAAAAAAATTATGAGCTATTGTCATCACCTTGGCGTCGGTGTCGGCGTTGGCGTTGGCGTCGGCGTCCGGTTAAGTTTTGCGTTTAGGTCCACTTTTCTCAGAAAGTATCAATGCTATTGCATTCAAACTTGGTACACTTACTTACTATCATGAGGGGACTGGGCAGGCAAAGTTAGATAACTCTGGCGTGCATTTTGACAGAATTATGTGCCCTTTTTATACTTAAAAAATTGAAAATTTTGGTTAAGTTTTGCGTTTAGTTCCACTTTTCTCAGTAAGTATCAATGCTATTGCATTCAAACTTGGTACACTTACTTACTATCATGAGGGGACTGGGCAGGCAAAGTTAGATAACTCTGGCATGCAATTTGACAGAATTATGTGCCCTTTTTATACTTAGAAAATTGACAATTTTGGTTAAGTTTTGTGTTTAGGTCCATTTTATTCCTTAAGCATCAAAGCTATTGCTTTCATACTTGCAACACTTACTAACTATCATAAGGGGACTGTGCAGGCAAAGTAATGTAACTCTGACTGGCATTTTGACAGAATTATGTGCCCTTTTTATACTTAGAAAATTGAAAATTTGATTAAGTTTTGTGTTTAGGTCCACTTTATTCCTACAGTATCAAAGCTATTGCTTTCATACTTGCAAGATTTATGAACTATCATAAGGGGACGGTGCAGGCAAAGTTATGTAACTCTGACTGGCATTTGGACGGAATTATGGGCCCTTTATACTTAGAAAATTGAAAATTTGGTTAAGATTTATGTTTTGGTCCACTTTACCCCTAAAGTATCATAGATATTGCTTTCATACTTGGAACACTCACAAACTATCATAAGGGTACAGTAAAAGGACAAGTTGCATAACTCTGGTTGTCATTGTTACGGAATTATGGCCCTTTTTTGACTTAGTAACTTTTAATATATGGTTAATTTTTGTGTTTCGATCCACTCGAAGTATCAAGGCTATTGCTTTCAAACTTCAAATACTTACATGCTATCATGAGGTTACTGTACCTGGCAACTTGAATTTTACTTTGACCTTTGAATGACCTTGACTCTCAAGGTCAAATTATTAAATTTTGCTAAAATTGCCATAACTTCTTTATTTATGATTAGATTTGATTGATACTTTGATGAAACTACTCTTACCTGACATACCACAATAGACTTCACCCAAACCATCCCCCGTGCCCTCCCCCCCCCCCCCCCCCTCCCCCCTCCCCCCCCCTATTTTTTTTTTTTTTTTTTTTAAGATCATCTCACAAATGACCACCACACCCTCACACTATACCCCCACCCCACCCCCCCCACCCCACCCCACCCCACCCCCCAATTTTTTTTTTGATTTTTTTTTTTCTTTTTAAGATCATCTCACAAATTATCACCACACCCTCACACTATAACCCCCCCCCCATTTTTTTTTAAAACGGTTATGTTTGAAATACCGTCCAACCATCGCACCCAAACCCCTCCCCCCCCCCCCCCCCCACCCCTCTTCACTCCACTCCTCCCTCCTTTGTGATTGAAAATGAGAGTCCCTTCACCTTTAAAAAGAAAATAGATGAGCGGTCTGCACCCGCAAGGCGGTGCTCTTGTTAATTTTGTCATTTACCAAACGTGAAAAGGCCCCTTTAAGCCAGTAATATTGAGTATCTGGTTTGATTAAATCAGATGTAAGAGAAGAAAACCATAGAAATTATTTCATAAACAATTCAGTTGTTTTTTTTAGAGCATTAATTTGCAAAACCTCAATTTACCCTGAGACATGATAAATATATTATGAACATATTTTTTGGTTTGATTTAAAAGACTTAAGTTAATTGCCTAACACAAATTTACATAATCTGTATTGAAGAAAAATGTTTACATGATACAAACTTAGTAATGCACTGCCCTTGTGATGTCATATTCCTCAGAAATATGGCCACTCAATAAGGACACTTGTTTATAAGGACATCCTCGTGGCCATTTAAGAAAGGGCCTTACTGATGTTTTTTACTCACAAATTGCCAAAAGTATTTGTCTCAATTTAAAAAGTTTATGAATGACAATGAAATGAATTTAAAAATACTCTATTCATCAAAATTTGCAGTTCAACAAATCTAGCTAAAATGAGGAACCAAGAAAATGTGTTTTATTATACAGACAATCTGAGAAAGCCTGGTTCAAAATTAATCTTTTTAGCTCATCTATTTTTTGAAAAAAAATTATGAGCTATTGTCATCACCTCGGCGTCAGCGTCAGCGTTGGCGTCCGGTTAAGTTTTGCGTTTAGGTCCACTTTTCTCAGAAAGTATCAATCTATAGCATTCAAACTTGGTACACTTACTAACTATCATGATGGGACTGGGCAGGCAAAGTTAGATAACTCTGGCATGCATTTTGACAGAATTATGTGCCCTTTTTATGTCCCCCACTATAGTAGTGGGGGACATATTGTTTTTGCCCTGTCTGTTGGTTGGTCTGTTGGTCTGTTTGCGCCAACTTTAACATTTTGCAATAACTTTTGCTATATTGAATATAGCAACTTGATATTTGGCATGCATGTGTATCTCACAGAGCTGCACATTTTGAGTGGTGAAAGGTCAAGGTCAAGGGCATCCTTCAATATCAGAGCTCAAATATATGTGGCCAAAATCGCTCATTTTATGAATACTTTTGCAATATTGAAGATAGCAACTTGATATTTGGCATGCATGTGTATCTCATGGAGCTGCACATTTTGAGTGGTGAAAGGTCAAGGTCATCCTTCAAGGTCAGAGGTCAAATATATGTTGCGCAAATGGCTTATTTTATGAATACTTTTGAAATATTGAAGATAGCAACTTGATATTTGGCATGAATGTGTATCTCATGGAGCTGCACAATTTGAGTGGTGAAAGGTCAAGGTCATCCTTCAAGGTCAGAGGTCAAATATATGTGGCCCAAATCGCTTATTTTATGAATACTTTTGCAATATTGAAGATAGCAACTTGATATTTGGCATGCATGTGTATCTCATGGAGCTGCACATTTTGAGTGGTGAAAGGTCAAGGTCATCCTTCAAGGTCAAATATATGGGTCGAAATTGCTCATGTAATGTCACTTCTGCAATATTGAAGCTAGCAATTTTATATTTGAAATGCATGTGTATCTCATGGAGCTGCACATTTTGAGTGGTGAAGGGTCAAGGTCAAGGTCATCCTTCAAGGTCAAACGTCATATAGGGGGACATTGTGTTTCACAAACGCATCTTGTTATACTTAAGAAAATTGAAAATTTTGGTTAAGTTTTGTGTTTAGGTCCATTTTATTCCTTAAGTATCAAAGCTATTGCTTTCATACTTGCAACACTTACTAACTATCATAAGATGACTGTGCCGGAAAAGTTATGTAACTCTGACTGGCATTTTGACAGAATTATGTGCCCTTTTAATACTCAGAAAATTGAAAATTTGGTTAAGTTTTGTGTTAAGGTCCACTTTATTCCTACCGTATCAAAGCCATTGCTTTCATACTTGCAACACTTATTAACTATCATAAGTGGACTGTGCAGGCAAAGTTATGTAACTCTGACTGGCATTTGGACGGAATTATGGGCCTTTTATACTTAGAAAATTGAAAATTTGGTTAAGTTTTGTGTTTTGGTCCACTTTACCCATAAAGTATCATAGATATTGCTTTCATACTTGGAACACTCGCAAACTATCATAAGGGTACAGTAAAAGGACAAGTTGCATAACTCTGGTTGTTATTTTTTACGGAATTATGGCCCTTTTTTGACTTAGTAACTTTGAATATATGGTTAAATTTTGTGTTTCGATCCACTTTACTTCTTAAGTATCAAGGCTATTGCTTTCAAACTTCAAATACTTTCATGCTATCATGAGGTTACTGTACCTGGCAAGTTGCCATAACTTCTTTATTTATGATTAGATTTGATTGACACTTTGACAAAACTACTCTTACCCGACATACCACAATAGACTCCACCCAAACCATCCCCGTGCCCCCCCCCCCCCCCCCCCCCCGAATCCCCCACCCCCACCCCCCCCCCCCCAGATTTTATTTTTTTTAAGGTCATCTCACAAATGACCACCACACCCTCACACTATACCCCACCCCCCACCCACCCCACCCCACCCCCCCCAACCTCCCCCCCCCCAAATTTTTTTTTGAAACGGTTAAAAAACACAAATATTTATTTTTATTATTTTATTTTTTGAAATACCGTCCAATCATCGCACCCAAGAATCCCCTCTCCCCCACCCCCCCCCCCACCCCCCCACCCCAAAAAAATTTTTTTTTGCATTTTTTTTTCCGCATTTTTGGAAAATAATGTAATAAATGTCCACACCCCACACTATACACCCCTCTTCACTCCACCCCTCCCTCCTTTGTGATTGAAATTGAGAGTCCCTTCACCTTTAAAAAGAAAATAGATGAGCGGTCTGCACCCGCAAGGCCATGCTCTCATTTTAAAGAATCTTTAGGTCTTCAGAAGGTGCTTTATGGGTACATGCAAGTACTACAATACTTTAGCCTTGCTCTTGGGAAACCAACCTTTATACTGAATTGTACTCAAGAACAACAATTTCCATGTTAGTATTATTTTTTTGTTTAAACAAATTCTCTTCTTAGCAATAATTCAGTTTAGGCGGAAAGTCTTGTCCCAGATTACCCTGTGCATACTGCAAAGGCTAATCTGGGATACACATAAGACACATGCATTGAACCCTGTTTTCCTAGAGTGAGGTTTACTTGTTGTTGTTTCCAGACGAGGATGGAGCTCAGCCAGAAGACAAGCTGCTCTCGCCAGCCAACCAGAGTGGTGTGGAACTAAAGGACATGAGCAGCTCTGGGAACCACATGTAACAGACAGACATGAGCAGCTCTGGGAACCATGTGTAACAGACAGAAGACATGAGCATGCAGCAGCTCTGGGAACCATGTGTAACAGACAGACATGAGCAGCTCTGGGGAACAAAAGTGAAAAATACTGTAAAATCATTGTTTTTGTGGGACATTAATTTTGATTAATATATAAAAAAGAAGAGGAATTTGTATTGGTCATTTTACGATATGTTTGTGTTAAAATTGTGGATCGGTCATTCCATGAATTTAACACAAACATTTTGGAAAATGACAGTTAGAATCAGTGATTTCTTTTGCTCAAACTTACCGCCAATTTTCGGCTGCTTCCCAATCGCAAAATTCCACGTTTTTTCCCAAAAATCTGACCAAAATTTCCCAAAAAAAGCCATACTAAAAAAAAAAAAAATTTTTTTTTTTAAGATAGAAGTCTCTTATGACTTAATTATGATTTCTTAACTCTAGATCTCATCTTTATTTTTTAAACATCCTAAAAAATATATAAGGTTAATTTAGTCTTTTTTGTCTATAAATAATTCCCAAATCTGCCACTTTTATCAAGTAAAATAAAAAAAATCCCTATTTGACCAGACTCCTTTTCCTTAAATGGCTAGAAAAACCCCTGAACATGCACTTAAAAACAATATTAATTCTGTTACTTATAATCATATTTATAATGCTTAATTTTTCCCAATTTCATGATTTATCGCGCTATTTTTCCCAATTTCACAGTTCATCGCGCTAATTTTCCCAATTCAAATGACACAGGCTGTAACAAATAAAAGCAAAAAAATCACTGAGAATTCCTCTTTTTTTCTTTTACAAAATATCAAAATCCATTAAGTAAGGTGACTACGGAAGACAATTTTTTAAACCATGAAATATAATTTCGACAAATATAACATATTATACAGTAAAAAAAACCTATATGTGTTTTACTATCTTGAAGATGTGCAGTCAATCTGCTGTTAACAACCAACCAGAACAGTGTGGAGCTGAATAACATAAGTAGTGCTGGGACAAATGACTGAACAAATATCTTAAATGTTTACTGGTGACAAGTGTAAGACATTGTCATGACAATCTCTAACAGATTGGTGTTTGAGTATCTTGAATAGAAGTAAACTATAAGAAAAAATGGCAACTGATAAGTCATTTATTATCCATAAATACAATTATCAGCTACATTGCTTTTTATGCTCCCTTTCGAAGAAAAGGGGGTATATAGTTTTCACACTGTCCATCTGTCTGTCAGTCAGTCTGTCACACTTTTTGTGTCTGCTCTCTAATTGAAATAGTTTTCATCCGATCTTTACGAAACTTGGTCAGAAGTTGTATCTAGACAATATCTAGGTCAAGTTCGAATATGGGTCATGCCGGGTCAAAAACTAGGTCACGGGGTCGAAAAAACAAATTCAAGGGAAGTAATAAGCTTTAAATGGACATAATTATCTGACCTGCCAAATGATATATTTTTGTTAAATAAATCAAAGCGGCGCAGTAGGCAGCATTGTGTTTCTGACAAACACATCGTGGTAAAAGGTCAAGGTCATCCTTCAAGGTCTAAGATCAAAAATACAAATCCAAGGGAAGTAATAAGCTTTTAAGGGAGATAATAATTCAATCTTGAACATAGCAACTTTATATTTGGCATGCATGTGTATCTCATGGAGCTGCACATTTTGAGTGATGAATCTACAGTCACAGTAGTGGCTTTTAATTATTTGCTACTAAAAATAGAGATTTGTCAGAGACAATTATTTTCAAGGGAAGTAATTTATATAATTATAAATATCCAGATTATATATTTCCTTACCAAGAATTTAACTTCTTTTCACAGTTACTGTACAGATTTTTTGTTTTGATTATTTATAACTCAAATGATTATTTGTCAAAGGTTTTCTTTAAATGATATAATTATCATTTCTTTCCTGTACTTATTTGTGAATGGTAGGGTTTATTACATACCTGTGGACTTATGGCCATAGATACACGATGAAATCTGGCTATTATCTCTTTGATAAACCCAGGCCTTGGTTGTCAGTGATGTCTGACTTGGTCTTTTTCGACTGTCTACAGACCCCCATATCATTTTAGAATCAAAACCTTAATCTGCTTAAGGGATCCATTATTTATAGCTTTACTTGTATACTTTTGTATTATTTAACAATATGATGAAAAAATGTTTGCCTTTTTAATACAATATGATGAACAAATGTTTGCTTTTTGAAACATTATCAATTTTGACATTATTTGATTTTGACAAATTTAATATAAAATAATTATCTCACCTAAGAACCATATGCTCAAGGTGAGCTATTGTAATCACCCTATGTCCGGCGTCCGTTGTGTTGCTTGTGATGTGAAGTGTGCGTCATCATTGTTTAGCTCATTACCACTCTAGACACTGGTCAATATCAAGGCTGAGATTGAATAAACCGGTGGGTATTTATGCATCCCCAAACTAGGCCACTAGGTCAAATCTCACATTGAAGATGCCACATGTATGACTCAATAAAACATGGTGAGACTGTTTATCTTGACGATATCTAGAAAGAGTTTTAGGTCATGTGCTTTCAAAAACAAGATTGAATCTTATAAAACCTTGCTACCACTCTAGAAGCCACATTTGTGATTCAATCTTGATGAAACTTGGTCGGAATGTTTATCTTGACAATATGAAGGCTATGTTTGAATCTGCGTCAAGTGGGTTCAAAAACTAGATAATCAGGTCAAGTCTTCAACAATTGGTGTTCAGTGCACTCTGGTGAGCACTTTAGTGCCATTATGGCCCTCTTGTTTTTAAAGCTTGGAGAAACTGTTGTTGTTTACATGCTTATTGTTAAGAGATGTTTAAATGATTAGTACATTTTGCTGGATTTGTTAAGTTTCTATATGAATCAATTCAGTTCTTGTTCCTCAGGGATATATATTTATTGTTGTTACAATGTTTTTTCTCATTATTTTACTGAGAAACTTGTGTACGTTATCAAGTAATACAAACAAGGACATGACCAAATCTTTTTTCACAGTGAACATGTACTCGTTTATTGACACAATTTTTTACATATTTTACAAACTTTTTTGTCCATTTAACAAACATGTTCCATTTTATGTTTTCTTTAAACATGTGGTTTCTATTTTATTACATCAACGTTATTGTAGTCAAGAAAATATACAAATTAGATAACCAACACGTGTTCAAATTTACACAGGGAAGAAGTTGTAGTTAGGGCAATAAAGGTCCCCTTTACTCTGTACTCTAAAAATAAAGTTTTATTTGATGGTATGTTAGGGCAATAAAGGTCCCCTTTACTCTGTACTCTGAAAATAAAGTTTTATTTGACGGTATGTTCAAGAAAGGCATTTTTTTCTCATTATATAAGAATCTACTTTAGTTGTCGGGCCATCCATCAGTCAAGCAATCTATACCAAAAACTAGTCAAGACTGTAACATCTTATCAACCTTCTATAAGAAACCTTGTATTGAAGGTTTTTGAAATACCATGGCATTATTAAATGTTTATTTTCATCAGTCTGTTGGTAGGTCCGTATTAAGTGTCCGCTTTCTAATTCAAGTTGTTTTCATACGATCTTCACCAAACTTGGTCAGATGTTGTAACTAGATGATGTCTAGGTCTAGTTCGAACATGGGTCATGGCAGGTCAAAAACTTGGTCAAGGGGACACTTAGTTCGTTTTAAACATTGAGCATGGTGTCCGCTGTTTTTTGTGAAGACAACATGCAAAATATTCTGTGTAAATGCGGCATGTGGGGGTTTTCGTCATGTCTGTGACAAAGCTCTAGTTGATGTTATTTTAATTACTTCTAAATTTAACAGCTTTTTTTTTTAAATGGCTTTAAATAGTCTGATCATCTTATCTATGCTAAGATGCACTGTTTGCTGACAACCTAAATATCCCCAACATACAATATCGTGCTGATTTGGTTCAATAATGCCGGTGTTTTGTCTGATAATTAAATGGTTTATACCGTCAATTTTATTAAGACTTATCATCTCTAAGTATGCTTATTAACCTATTGATATGGAAGTCTTACCTTATTTCTTTATCTAATTGTATTTAATTTTGCCATTTATATTATGGATGTAGAACAAAAACCGTTTTCAAAACAAAGGTATTAACAGTTTTGAAGCCAGAAATGTAAATGTGAACGAGAAAGGATTTGTAGGATTGCTTTACATCTTGATGAAGGCTTTCCATTTATAGTTACATCTTGATGAAGGCTTTCCATTTATAGTTACATCTTGATGAAGGCTTTCCATTTATAGTTACATCTTGATGAAGGCTTTCCATTTATAGTTACATCTTGATGAAGGCTTTCCATTTATAGTTACATCTTGATGAAGGCTTTCCATTTATAGATCTATGGTTTATTCTATTGAAATGAACAAATACTCCAAACGGCCTTAAACTTACTGCCATTGTTATAGACTATTGCTTGTTGTGAAGCTTTGTTTATTGTTTTGTTGTGTAGTTTTTGTGTGTGCAAACATATTTTTTGTAGTTTGAGTTACACCCTTTTTGTTCTATTTTTTAGTTCTGTTTTTGTTATATTTTGTTTATTCCGTCTTTTTCTTTTTTTTTTATCTGTGCATGCTTGTTGTAATGTCATGGTTACACTTATAAAGGCTGTGAAAATTATTTTTCTTCAAATTCATTTTTCAATGTTCTGAAAACACATCAGCTTTTGCTACCAGATTTACCAGGTAATACTTTTATTTCAACTTTTTCTTCTTATTATATTTAGTTTTGATTATTCAAAAATATAGATATACATATCAAGATAAGATATCAAAAATAGATATGTTAATAAACATATTTGAAGACATTTGTCAGGTACAAAAATATGTCAACAAGTCCATTTAATGCTTTGTTTCTGTTATTATCCTGCATTGAGTTATAAAATATATTTTGGTTATTGTTTTCAATAGATGTTTTGTACAAAGGGCTGTCTTTCTTAGATAAAGCAAGTGAGGTTATTTTGCTATTTAAAGCTTGTTGTCCCCTACCGGTTTCACCCGAGGGGACTTATGGTTTGCACTCTGTGTGTCTGTCTGTCTGTCTGTGAGTCTGCCTGTCACACTTTTCTGGATCCTGCGATTACTTTAAAAGTTCTTAATATTTTTTCATGAAACTTGAAACATGGATAGATGGCAATATGGACATTATGCACTTCATTTCTTTTTGTTCCTACGTAAAAAATTCTGGTAGGTATGGCAACAAATAGACTAGAAATACTGCTGAAAATGGTAGTTTTCTGGATCCTGTGATAACTTTTAAAGTTCTTAATATTTTTTCATGAAACTTGCAACATGGATAGATGGCAATATGGACATTATGCAATTATAAAATTCTCTTTTCAAATAAACACCAAAATTCTTGGACTCAAAACTTGCAATAAACACCAGTGGGCTCTGATCATGATAATCTGCTTTATGGATTTATTTATTATTAAAGTAAATGAATATTTGCCAAAAAAGCATAATTTCCTAAAAAAAAATGACCTTTTGACCTTACAAAAAGTACAAAATTAACAAAATACTTATAATTAATGTTTTTCTTGCAAAGATTTTTGATTATCAGCATAATTAGTAATAAAGTATTGTAATATATTTTATTTGATTTGTGAAAGCTCGCAACAAAAAATCAGCACCTCGATATTTTCTCCTTTTTTGATAGGTTGGCGGTAATTTTGAAAATGGCGGCCATTTTGAAAAATATGAATTGGGTTGATAGCCTATTTTCTCTTAAATACTTTAAACTACCAATGATCAAAGTATGTTGCTTTTATGAAAAAGTGAACAATTCCACTGAATACAAGCACCATATGGGGTGGAGGATGTGACCGCCGTTAGATTTTAAGGCAGCTTTACGGTCTGGAAGTGTGATCTCGTTGAATGCAGTTATTTCTTTATTTAAGGACTGACACAATATGTTGAGAATATTATACAAATGAAGTTTTCTGTCAATGCAATAAAAAGAAAAACACTTGCTAACATAACATACATTCAATGAGTAATGAAATTATAGATTTGAGGTGGAAAATCCTATTTTTTTGTACTTTTGGTGGCCATTTTGGAAGCCATTTTGACTTATATGCAATATTTAATTCATGTTTTTCATGTAGAAACATATTTAAATTATTTAATAACATAAAACAGTTAATTTCAATGCCAAAAACAGAATATTTTAATCAAATATGGCTGTAACATGTAATTTCCTAAATTTTGGTGGCCATCTTGGCGGCTATCTTGAAAATTTGAGATGGGTCCATAGCTAAAGTTGAATAAAATACTTAAATCTACAAATGTGCCAAGTTTAGTGCTTTTATCAAAAAGTTAACAATCATTTCACCATATGACTCCACTAAAAAGTGTGACGGACTGACAGACAAACTGACAGACAGACAGACGGAGTGCAAACCATAAGTCGCATCCGGTTTCACCGGTAGGGGACAAAAACAGTATCACTATTAAAAGTGTATGTATACATAACTGTAAATACTCAATATTTCCATCTCAATAATACCCTTTTTATACGCCCGTCTATGACGGGACGTATTATGGTATACCCCGCGTCCGTCCGTCTGTTAATGTCGTACGCTACGTCAAATATCCTTTGACAGATTTTCTTCAAATTTTAACACAATCTTAATATTGATAAACCCTGATCCCCTTTCGTTTTTGACGGAATTCTGAATTGTCGTTCCAGAGTTATGGGACTTTGTTCGTCAAAATTTCGTGATTTCATTGAATGTCCTACTGTAGCTCAAATATCCTTCGATGGATTTTTTTCAAATTTCAACACAATCTTAATATTGATAAACCCTGATCCCCTTTCGTTTTTGACGGAATTCTGAATTGTCGTTCCAGAGTTATGGGACTTTGTTCGTCAAAATTTCGTGATTTCATTGAATGTCCTACTGTAGCTCAAATATCCTTCGATGGATTTTTTTTTTTTTTTTTTTTAGTATCCCTGAAAAATTGAACAAGGTGAGCTTTTTTCTATTCCGATTGTACACTACCACTTACCCATCTACATTTCTCTTTTATTATTGGTCAAAATATCTATAACAGGTTTACTTCAACTCCATATCCTCTAAAGAAATGCATACATATACTCAAAAAAAGATATGGTATGAATGTCGTTCCAGAGTTATGGGACTTTGTTCGTCAAAATTTCGTGATTTCATTGAATGTCCTACTGTAGCTCAAATATCCTTCGATGGATTTTTTTTTTTTTTTTTTTAGTATCCCTGAAAAATTGAACAAGGTGAGCTTTTTTCTATTCCGATTGTACACTACCACTTACCCATCTACATTTCTCTTTTATTATTGGTCAAAATATCTATAACAGGTTTACTTCAACTCCATATCCTCTAAAGAAATGCATACATATACTCAAAAAAAAATATGGTATGAATGTCAAGGAGACGGCGCTCCATGCTCATGTACTTATAAAATAAACCATGTATTCAAATACAAATAAACTGAAGTAAAAAAATGATTCAAAGGGTTATTTATTACCTTACTACTTCATTGGCGAACGACGGGCGTATCATGCGCTCATGGCGCAGCTGTTTATTATCATATGTACCACTGAGGTTTAATATTGCAGAGCCATGACATCTTATGTCTATTGCATTTCAGCATTATTATTTGTTGTAGTTTTTTTGTTTACTATTTTAAGTAACAAGCTCGAAGGTAACATATCATGACCCTTAGGATGCTTATTTTTAGATGTTATTTCAGTTCACTTTATACACTGTCCCTGATCCATGTTTTTTAATGTTGACATTATAGACGCGTCCGCATATTTAAATGTTGATATTTTGTAACTGTATTTTGAGTATGCAGTGCATTAAAGATCAGAATGCTCTGAAAGTAGTGTTTATCTTTTAAGACATTAAACAAGTTACAGTTTATCCCAGTATACTTATTCAATAGGTTTCAAGATGTGACCTGGTGTTTGTTACTATAAGTACAGTATTTGTATGAATAATATGAAATAATATGTGTTTTACACTAAATCAAATTATGTTTAATAACCCACATTCAATATCAGCTAGTTACAAAAAAGCATATTTTTGTCAGACTAACATGTTTCTATATTACTTTGTGGTTGAAATGTTCCAATTGGATTTATGAAATCGTTAAATGTATATACCGGTTATGTTTTTCTTATAATGCCCAAATAAAGATTAATTAGAATCTTGTTATTCTGTTTTGATCGTTAAGAAATAACTGTTTAGTTTATATTTATTTACTTGTTTGTGTAATATTTTTGTGCATTATTTTATGCGCTGATCTTGTTAATGAATGCATTTTGACTCGAACATGAATTGGCATGTTATTTCCTACACAAACGAAATCCGGCAGTTAACTTCGTGTAGTTGTCTCCCTTTTGATGATCTTCAATGATGACTAGCCCATGGGCGTATACAGTCAATTATGTTCAATAGCTAACTTAAAACGATGTTCTCATGCTTATTGGTAGCTATTGTGGTATGTGGCTCTACAGTGTTGTGTGTCCTCAGTCGTCAACAATTTGATTCAAACAGCATGTTTTAAACATCTGGGCAGATTTTAATGAAACTTTAACATTCATTGCACTGTTGTTCACATTGTTAGAGTCAGCTGCATATGTATGTCACGCTCCAGGGCGACCCATGCTTTATGTGGACTTGTATTGTAAATAATGTTAAAACTTCTGAAACCGCAAGACTCGTCGAACGATTATTATTTGATGTGTAATATCGTCTTCAAGTCTTATGTAAAGATTGTTCATATCATATACCTAGGTTCAACACTGGCCACGCCAGGGGTCACATAATTTATATAGACTTGTGTAGTAAATTAGTTTTAAAATATGTTCTTCCACAAAGCTCAGAGTAATACTATTAAGTGTGTTACACCATCTAGTGATCCCTTACCCAATTTGTACATCATGCCCATTGCGTTAAAACTAGCCATCTGGCCATCCCCAGTGGTCACATGATTTATATAGACTCTTGCATGAAATCTCTTAAAGGCTCATTTAAATAGTGTATGTGTAATATCGTAAACTAGTCGTCTACAAAGGTTGTTCATGTCATGATACTGGGATAAAACTGCCCACACCCGATGGGTAACATAATTATACCCCCACAAACGAAGTTTAGGGGGTATATAGGAGTGAGCTTGTCTGTCTGTCGGTCGGTCCTTATCCAGTGTCCGCTCTCTAATTCAAGTTGTTTTCATCCGATCTTCACCAAACTTGGTCAAATGCTGTATCTCGATAGATGATGTCTAGGTCAAGTTCGAATATGGGTCATGCCGGGTCAAAAACTATATCACGGAGTCCCTTAGTGCATTTTAAACATTGAGCATGTTGTCTCCTCTCCAATTCAAGTAGTTTTCATCCCAGCTTCACCAAACTTGGTCAGAAGTTGTATCTAGATGATGTCTAGGCAAAGTTCGAACATGGGCCTTGCCGGGTCAAAAACTAGGTCACAGGGTCACTTGGTGCGTTTTAAACATTGAGCATGGTGTTAGTTCTTCTTGAATGCTCTGAGCTTTTATGAGTACGTACGTACAGCTCCGGAGGGTCAATAGCTGGGAGTTGGATTATTGCAACTAAGCATGGTGTCCGCTGATTTTTTTGAAGACAACATGCACAATATTCTGTGTCAATGCCGCATGTGGGGTATTCGTCACATCTGTGACAAAGCTCTAGTTTATATAGACATATTCAGTAAATAACTGTCAAATTCTTTTTCTGTGAACCATAATGATCAAGGGTTTTATATTTGGCAAATTATTTTTTAGAGGTCCTCTATTAATTTTGATCAAATCATACCCATAGGGTCAAAACTAGCCACGCTTAAGTGTCACATGCTTTATTTACATGTAGACTTGTATGGTACATAAATTAACAATAGTTTCTTCGCTGAAACCATTCTGTATGTTATAATGCATACATCCTTTTTTGAAGCTGTGACAATTTTTTAACATTGTCATTTTGCCGAACTGTGGACAAGTTTTCATAAATGCGTTTTTATTATAATTATACCTATCATCTTAGTGCGTGTTGATTTAAAAAATAATAGGAAAATATGTTTTTTTATCTGTTTTATTTTACGAATGTAAATAAAAGCAACGCAATATGAATAATAAACTATAGGACTTTGAACATAAACATCGTAACATCGTATCTAATAAAGCTTGTACCTGGGTGATGAACTTTACAATGTTGCAGAACCTACGAGAGCAAGTTCATGAAGAATAAAACAAATACGTCGGATCAACTGATACAAATTCTATGCGCCAGCTGTTATAACGTTATAAAATGTATCTCGTCATATAATTCTTTGAGCTACTGCATATACGTAGTGCACATTTTTTTGTAGGCAGTTTATATACTAGTAATAGAATCATGCTGCAGTGTCATCATAATTTATTTACGTTTTCCAGTTTTATGAGACAGGCTATGAAGCGACTTTGAGAGGGTGTCAAAACAATGACCAATTAAATGAAAATGCGTGTAGATCTGCTTTATACAAGAGGGGTAAATGCGTGACCTGAGTGAACATACTTCTGCATAGTGTCAAGCAGGTAATTGATATGGTACGCAATACGTAAACATCCGCTGAGAGTGTGTTACGATATTTAGTGCAAGGCGGGTCTACATGACTAAATGTGCACTCACAAAACATTTAAATAATATGAAAATGTTATTTGCACAGTTTTAAACATTCTATTACCATATTTATGTAAAGTTAAATAATAATCACCCTTCACCAAAAAAAAAAAATATTAATCAAGCTCTGGTCAGTTTAAGAAATTCTTGAAAACATAGACACTTAAAAAAACGTGTATAAATTTCAAAAAGGAAAGCTCATCATACACAATTATTGAACAATATGTACAAATCTCATTAAGTAGTTCTTATAATAATAAGTAAATGAACCAAATGTACACATCTCATTAAAAGAAGTTACTGAGCAACATGTACAAATCCTATTTATAAGTGCTCATCCGTACAAGTTCATTAAAACATTTCCACATCTCATTGAGAAGTGCTCATCCAAACACGCCCATCAACATATTCAAGTACATTACCGGTACTATACTCTTGCATACCGGCAATTTGTCTGGTCCTATGTTGAAATGCTTTGTTGGAGGAATAAGTGTGCAAAATGCACAGGAAAGGGATGTGCAATTGCAGTCGGGTTTCCGGTAGCGTCTTTAAAAAGACTTGTTAACAGACTTTTTGGATTCAATATTTGTTCTCTTAACCTGTTAACTTTATTTTAATATATATTCGATTCCGTTTCATGAGAGAAATCCCGAGTACGCTCTTTGAGTGGGAATCGACCTCAGTACCTGTTTATTGCTAGGCGTACACCATATCCATTATGCCACTGCCATGTGACATATATTTCCATAGGGACTACAACTCAAATTCTACTTTTGAAATTCGAATCTTGCTCTTACCTTTGGATCAGAGGCTTAATCTATAACCATTCGGACTTGGATTGATCTCATTATATTAATTTATTTAACGATCTTCACAGAAAGTATCCATTCTTATATTTCATTTTAATAACATTTAACACGACCATTTCAGCCAGACATATTCATTACAAAATGGTATCAATTAATACTTCTATTTCCGTTGTTTATGTCTCTCTTTTTCGTACACTACAATATTCTTTTGGGAATGTGAACACATTCTACCGAATGAAGTCATTTCGTGAATCTGTGAACAAGTGCATTTAAACATGGGTCAAGGTTCAAACAATAAAAAAGATGTATGCATAATCGATAACACAACCATAAACGCTAACCAACTAAATACTAAGACTGCTCACAACAACAATACAAAGCGAAATGTCCGGTATTGACCAGTTGCAAAAACTTCCTGGGAAAATGGGGTTTAATGCATGTACGTAAAGGGTCGTCCCAGATTATCCTTTCCTGCCTAAACTGTGTTTTCGCCAAGAAAAGACTTTCTTCAAACGAAATAAACCTCAAAATCAGTAATTGTCGTCCCTTTTAAGCATGTGCTTATCAGAGACGCCACACATGCTAACTGGGACGGCACTTAACCCTTTAAGCGCTGGAACCGAATTTTAAAGGCCTTTGCAAACAGTTTGGATCCAGATGAGACGCCACAGAACGTGGCGTCTCATCAGGATCCAAACTGTTTGCTATTCTGATAGTATTCTTTGAAAAAAATGAAGAAAATGCTAATTTTAGAAATTTAGCAGACGACATTTTAGCAGATGACAAATTTCCCAGCATGCAAAGGGTTAACGCGCATGAATTCAGTTCCATATTCTCAGAGCGAGGCTCATCTACTGGATCGTGCAACCGTACGTTATTACCAGTATTTACCAATCAAATACTGGTATTTAACGATATTTGTGCATTAAAAGTCCTGATTTGGGAATTTGCAACTGGTAAATTTGAGTCCAACACACAAGCATACGTCAATACCAGTATTTTTCAATCAATACTAGTATTTAACGATATTTCTTTTGCAATACAAGTCCTGATTAGAAAATAGCAACTGGTAAATTTGGGTACCCCACGCACTCATGGAAACCCAATATATCAGTTAGATAGCATGTAGTACGTCCAGAAAATGACGTTGAAAATCAAGAACGCCACCGGAAATATCCACCTGGAAAGTTTATCAATGCGACGGGCAGCGATGTTGCTCGCGTTCTTAGGATCGTTCGCTGGAATCTTGGTGCATTGTCCGCTACCGTTCTGAAATTATAGCATGTTATATTGGATGATGATTAAACTGGCATAACGGTTATAATACAGAAGAGTGTTTTTCAAACTATTATGTTTCACCAAGTTCGGAATCTTTCAAAATACCTAGTTACATTATTTTTAGCAGGTCCGCTGTGCCAGGGACGAGTTGTGTTATATTCGAGCTCGGCCTGGCCATAATGTAACACATGTATGCCTAGTGGACTCTCCCATAATTGTAAATTGGATAAATTTATTTCCAAAATAAGGGATGTCTAGTATATTTATTTCTGTATTTAGAATATTTCTTACAGAAATTCCTTTAAGCAAACAGCGCAGACCCTGATGAGACGCCGCATCATGCGGCGTCTCATCTGGGTCTTCGCTGTTTGCCAAGGCCCTTTTTCTAGACGCTACGCAGTAAGCATAAATGGGTTAAACCGATGCATACCCCACCATCTGCCTCATTTAAAGTGGATACTTAACTAACAACTCACCGTGGAGCATTTCGAGTCTCCAGTTAACTGAAATTAAGGAAGCAAAATACATGCATGATGTCTAAATCAAAGCTCAGCAAATATGTAAAAACAATACATGTCATGCTGTTAGATATTGTTCATGTTTTTATCACCCAATGGACAAGCATATATTGTCCTCTTGTTACATATGCAGTTGTCAGGTGTTTAATCCGAGTATATTGTGTTTTATGTTACCTTTATCATAATTGGTCGAACATTTGTCGACATTGGTCAGATGCTTAATTAATGTGCTTTATTATGTGTTACCCATAAAGTCGTTATTTTTCAAGTGCTATATCCATGTGCACTAACGTATGTTACATTAATTATCTAATCATTGGTAAAGCATGCCGGGTATGCGGATACTTGGATGCCGGATGGCACTTTTATAACAAAGAACAACAAAAGCCACGCATTTATGTTCTGTTCATTGGATTTTCAGACACGGAACTTGTTTAATCACAAACCACTTCGAAGTGAGAAGAAAGAAAATCGCGGGAAAACAATTGATTTTGTGAAGAAGACGATACAATTCCATGAAGTGCATGGTCAGTACATATTTCAACAAAATCAAATGTTTAGACATTGCTGAAGAACGTGTCATCTATACGGATTCAATGACCAATACGTCTATAAATGTTTCAACATGTTAAATTTGTAGTTTACTGACGTATTAAAGGACATTCAAATGTTTAAAGAGTCCGATGCCAAAAATTCATGGACACTTCTTTAGCCGATCACCTCAATCACAATGGCACATCTGTTCCCGTTTACCTGACACTTTTTAACAGATATCACACACACGTGTTAATGCACCAGAAATGCAAAATTCTCTGTTAAATACTGCTATCGTAAGCAGGCAACACTTAACAATCTTTTTATTGACGTCAATTTAAAACGAATTACCGAAAATGTGCTTCATTTTCTTATGCCTTTGGAATGAGCATGATTAAGTTTTTCAGGGCGTATTCAATGAAGACACCCCATGGGTATTAAAATCGGACCCTTTTAGCGCGACCTATCACTTTATTTTTGTATACATGTATATCGATTGTAACGTTGAAGCTTATATACATTACTCTCGATGCCTGCTTCCTTGGTACTACACCGGTGCTCTCGCCGGTCTACTACACAGATTCGTTATGTCTCCGTTATCCGACGTGTCCGTTAACGGGAATGATCAAAGTGTCTACAGCACCATGCATACCACTTATTAAAACGTAATCTAACTTCCTTCATATTTCATTGAATATTATCAAATTGCAGTATTTAAAGCACAGAATTAATTATACATACTAGCAAGATAAGTTGTGTCGACGTTAATCCGACGTCCCTTTATCGGGAACCGACGTTTTTACAACATCATGAATAGCACCTATTGAAACATGCTCTATCTTCGTTGATATTTCATTAAGTACTATCAAAATTTCTGTATTTGAAGCACAGTAATTACTCTGCATGCTGGAATAGCAAAAACTGTATTATTATATTTCTTGGTATGTTTATTTCAAAGAAATGTGTACTGATCATCCAGTTTATTGTGTGCTCCTCCTGAAATTTCTTCATTTTTGCAAATATATACCATTTGTTTTTAAACTTCCTCCTTCACAGTTCAAAGAATATACTAGTTATCAACCCCACCATGTTCCGTGTCTCTAAAACTAATATTTATGATATAAATAAAGAAATACACAAAGGAACGCATATTTCGCGCATGGCTTTTGTTTTTCTCTGTAATCGAAGTCCGCATTACCAGCGTGTAAAGTCTATGACCCGTGTACACTTTCCTATGTTAGCCATAATGTCGTCATTTGCCATTGCTCTATCCATGTGCACTTTCGTATTTTACAGTTGTCATCATAATTGATCAACTAATTGTATGTTTTACATAAAAGTATTCAAACATAGACACATATAACAGAATATAAGTGAAATATCAAACACAATGTTTCAAACGTTGACCGTTAAATAAAGATTGATGAATATTGATTTCATATACATCCGAATAAAACATTCTTTAGTTACATATTGGTTTTTCAAACTTTATGATTATCCGTTAAAAAACACAATTCCTTAATTACAATTATCTAACATTCTTTCTGACATTGTTATGTATGGTATATAATAAAAAAAAATTTCTACCTCATTCATTTGAAGTATTTTGTTAGCTTTAAAAGTACATCAGAATATCAATTACTTTTTCATTATAATTAAGTTAAAAAATTATATTAAATGTCTGTGTAATGGAAGTTCATTGCATGTTAAGTTTGAACTACAATTTGTTATTTCATGTGTTGCCCATTAATTTCTCTCTAAGCTATTCAAAATAATAATGTTAAGCATACAGCATTGATATGTAAGTGGTAATCAACACTTGGCAGCTAATGTGTATTAGAATATCTATTACTATATCATTATAATTTAGTTAAAAAAATATATTAAATGTCTGTGTAATGGAAGTTCATTGCATGTTTAGTTTGAACTACAATTTGTTATTTCATGTGTTGCCCATCAATTACTCTCTAAGCTATTCAAAATAATAACGTTAAGCATACAACATTGATATGTAAGTGGTAATCAACACTTTGCAGCTAATGCATCTAAATGTTGGGGTTTTAAGCGAAACAAGTCATCTGTAGGCTTTTGCGATGCTGTAAAACTTGTCAGTAAAAAAATATACACAATAACTAATTGGTTTGGAAGTGTAAACAAATGCATGATAACAAGCTGTATTGACATTTGCCAATATAAGCTAATTCAAGCTAAAAAACATTTTTACCACGTGATACATCCACTCAAGCACGAAAAAAGCTACGAAATCGATACTATATTATGACATATATATTTTTTAAATATTTCTGTAATTTTGGGTCAATTTTATATTAATATTTTATTTTAATATCCACTCTGATAATATAACATGTTTATAGTGAGTAATAGCTTATTATTATATTAACATCAATGTCACGTAGGGAATTAAGAGAAAAGCAAAATCCTAAATTATTTGAACAATATACCAGAATGTACCAGAATTGACGTACATTAGGGCTTTGTTATGGTAAGTGTTCGATTGTTTTAATTCCGAACAACAAAGGCATTAGGGCAAATATTTAAGTTTCCAAGTCATTTCCAAGCCATTTGCTGGAATAATGGTGTGAATGAGTCTACAGTATTTTGAATAACATTATTAATAAAGTCATTTACCGATTTCTGGGTTAATTTTTCTTAAAATGCTATCGTCCGCTAATCGTGTATGGTTTATCGCATTAATGCGTAATAAACACATGTTTTTGTTGTTATTGTTTTAAGGTATTTACATTTTTGACGATGCTACTTCAGCGAAGCAGGCTCGCAGCTCGTTTAAGTTATTATACCATGAAAAAAATCTTCACAATGGCAACCTATGTAAAAGACCGTGCCAATTCGATTGAGTTAGCTAAATTTTCTCAATCGGCATACCCTGCTGATTATCATTGATAAAGGTAAAGGCAGCTTAGTTCCCGTCCTCTTACAAATTTATCGACGGAGCTGTTTGGGACAGGAGCCGTACACGAAATTTCCAGGTGGCACTTAAAACGCTGTGACGCTGGAAAAAAAACCAAATGAAGTTATTTTTAGATTTGATTGAGAATGTAACCCGCCTCCCTGTTTCGTTGAATGGGTCAAGTTCCACACGGGTACTACTTCCGCGTACCCCCAATCTTGTTTCGCACTCTAAAGTTTTCGTTCCCAGTTTTTTTGTACCCAATTTATTTTCGTACTCAAAATTTTTTTCGTACACAATTTTGTTTTCGTACCCAAATTTTTCTCGTACCGAAATTTTGTTCGTTCCGAGTTTTTTTCGTACCCATTTTGTTTTCGTACCCAATTTTTTTTCGTACTCCAATTTTTTTGGCATAACGTTTTCGTACCCAAAATTTTCGTACCCAAATTTTTGTTCGTACCCACATACACAATTGTGGTGATGTAGATAAACGTAAATTGATGCTTTTATATCCATTATTTAAGAGTCCAATCTTTCTTAATAGATGTTTTAGTATATATAAGTAGGCAACTTCTTTATATTTGTTTTCTAATTTTGAAATAATATGTGTTTTCTTAGCAGTTAATCATTTATACAAATTATATTCGAACTCATTCAGTTTTCGAAAATCAGGCATCAGTCATTATTTTTGATACATCGGTTTCCCAAAATTACTTCAGTTCTTATATAAAACTAGTTTTTGTTTTGTTTTCTACGAGTATTGACATTGTCTATTTCGATGAAATTGTAAGTTATATTGCCTCATGAAAGATTGTTTTTTCCTTTACTGTTGGTAATGATGTTTATTCAATCGATTCAATCGGTGTTCATTTTAAATATTAAAACTTATTTTCTAATCTGATTCCAGAAAGGAAAAGTTATGAATATTTTTCCAATTTGCATTATCATCCATAAATAGTATTTGTATCCATTTTCTTTTTTGCAGAAAAAGGAATATTTTTATTTAATACTATTGTCAGGCATTTCAATTCCCCCCATCTTGTTTATGACCTATTCAAATAGAAATTTTGCGTTGTTTCGGCTTTGTTATTCAATAAAAAGTTAAAATACATAGTGCTCAGTTTATTTATGATATTCTTTGAAACGAATACATTTGAAATTAATTGAAATTATTATGTTATATTATTATTTTTATTAAATTAATTTTTTAACAAGTTTCGTTGTTGTTGTTTTTTTTTTATTTAATGCATAAATATTGAGTAGTGATATATTATTGTTTTGAGCTTCATAAGTAATTGAAATATGTCTCCCATTTGTGTCTAAGTACGTATCAATCACCGTATTGAAGGGAATTTTAAATGATGATTGACACATTCCCGGGGACACATCTTTTCCGCGATTTATCTCAGAGTGAGTGGTGCAGATTTTCCTCCGAAAGTTCCTCTATTTTTAGTTATTTTCATTCTCCAGTAAAGTGTGTCTTCAGCCAAAAAGGTCGTATGTGAACGTTGATGTTAAAGATATCGTTCGCGTTTTAATAAATTTCGGAGTACTTTACATTGATGGAAATAATGTGTAAATATCCATGTAAGTGCCATTTACAAAAATATGATTAAGTTACAACACGCGTTGTTACGTCAGTTAAATTGATGGAAATAATATCCATATAAGGATATCAATTAGAAAAAATATAATGGTGTCATTTAAAGAATATTATAAAGCTACAACACATTGTTATACCACACAATGAGATGCAACTGCATTACTGATTAAGGCTATATTCTAAAAAAACAGCATGTATACGTTATCTTAATTATACAAATACAGTACTCAGGAAGAATGAAGTTAACCCAATACTTAACGCATTTAGATTAACAATTAAACAGTCCAATAAATAGTAGAACAGACTATATACACAACATATTTGAACATTCCATTGCGCTATTTATTCTATTACGCAGAATACCGCTACGTAGTTATGCTATTAGCAATGGGACAAACAGGCATAAAGCCTAATTTTTATTAATTTGAGCTTACCGGTTGAAGTTCAATCGGCTTCTCCGGGCCTGATTTGTGACGTCGCCGTGCCACGACGTTAACGTACGAATATTCGATAAGCGCCGCAAACACAAACATCAAACACGTCGACATCCATACATCTATAGCCTGAAGACGAATAAAGGGATACGTTTAGTGTACATTAAGGAATACATTAAGTTTAAATAATTTAATACAAATTTAATATTAAATCTCAAAAGTATTTATGCCCATACATTTCATAACTATGATTTCCATTTCTCTAGTATGTTTAGCCGAGATCTATAATAAAATCGAGCAGACCTACATGTGCAAGAGGAATGAGTTGTACGAATGAATAAATGCCGCATATTAGCTCATAAACACTTTAAAAACACACTATTTGTAATCCACTGAAGTCACACAACATGTTTAATCCACATCCGCCATTTCAATATGAACTAACCTTGACATAGGAGACCTGTGGCAGCGACTGGCGCGCGCCGGAGCTCTGCGTTGTCATAGTTAGGACTGTGAGGACGCCGAGGGAAATGCGCGCAGGAACTGCGTCATGGTCCACCCAGAAGGAGACCCAGGAGAGCACCACGATGAGAATGCTGGGAACGAACACCTGCACGATGTAGTAGCCGACCTTCCGGCGTAAGTTGATGAAGCCCTTGATGCAGGCGAAGTCGTCTGAAACAGAGGTCGTGACCTTTGCGTTCGCCAAGGAATTTCGGTTGGTGGTGATAATCTTGGTCAAAGAAAAAGAGGCGAAGCCACATGCGCAATTTGGAATAGGTACTGGATTCGCAACTAGAATGTGTTCTTTATAAATTACAAACCAAATGTTTTAACGTTTTGATCGTTTTTGTAAAAACGAAAGTTATTATACAATTCAATACTTTTTAGTTATCCATTGATAAGCAATCGATCGGTCTATACTACAATGGCGAGAAATAAACTACTGTTTGCTACACTGACGGACACAATCAGGGAGTTTTTAAATGAAGGATCATTCCCTCTTATGTGTGTTTATAGTCCTTATTTTATTTCAAATAAATGATAGAACATCTCGGAGCGTTGTAAAACCTGGTACGATGAACATTCGTATAAAATCAAAGTATAACAAAAGAGCAGAAAGCCCTATGTCGCTCTCCTGAGACTCGAAGGATCTGAACCGTCCTGAACAGCTTTCGCGAAGTTTTATGTACCATTTCAGTACCTGGTCGATATATTATTAAAACCAATGTTCTTTTCACGTTTCATGCTTGGGAAACAACTTTGCTGAGATATCGTGAGACCAGATTTTTTCTGCAAGTTTCGTGATAAATATGCTTAAAAGCAATTCTGGAGTACATGGCTTTTTTAAGCAATATAAGAAAAACTGCCCCGCCTCGAGGCGACACTGATTTTCATCGGGCCAGTACCAGTTTCGAACTCGAATGAGATAAATAAAACAGTTTATCTCAGTAATTTTCATGAAAGTTGGACTGAATATTATACTTCTAGAGATATAAATAGGCTTCACAGCCATAAGGCATAATGAACCTCCCATTGGGGGCCATGGGTTTCAAAAACAGGAGCTCATTTTAAATTCGGCCTAGTTATTACAAGAAAAATGCCCTGATTGTGATTGGGCATAAGATGTGATGTATAGTGTTTACAAGCTTACAATAACGGCATATATTGGGAAAACATGGTGTCCATGTTTGTAAATGTACGAGAACCATTTTCAAACCAAGCTGATATCATAAAAGCAGAAGTGACCTATAGAGTGTTACTTAAACGCGACTTCTAAAATGTTGCCTTTTAGATTGTTATCAAGATCAATATTGACAAAGTACTACTATAGACGAACGACGGACAAATAGCCATTGCAAAAGCCACCATAAGCACGTTGAGCTTAAAGGTGAAACATAATTTAACTTCATGCTTCAAGATTGACAAACGGTGATTTTGCTTTGACGAAAATCATACTTGAATTATGCGTGCATTTGATCGTAAATTAAAGAACATGTTTGTAATAAGAATTAGTTAAATGTTGAATACATGAACTTAGTTTAAAGAGGCATAAACAACCTTAACTTAGAACCACGTGGTTACAGGTGCGCAAACCGGTACTGACGGACAGGTTACATGCACGTTTTAAAGTAAGTATTAATGGTAAGGAGAATGATACATATGATTTAAACAAAGTTTAATATAAATAGTATTATATGTAAAGGCATAAAATTAAAGGTATATATGTAATAATAAAGACAGCCTTTTTGGTACTACTTTGTTTGAGTGGTTTCTAGGCTTAATAATTTTGCCCCATGTATTCATATGCTTAAAAACAACAACAACACGCCGACAAGAATCGTTTGTTATTTTAAAAGCAACGAATTTGAATCACAACGTTTATAATATATTAATAGAGCCTTCCTTAAAAACTCGTATAGTTTAATCTTATATGGCTCGGTCATAAGCGAAAATGATATAAATAATTGCATATCTTCTACAAAACAAATCAGAAATTTCTTTGCGCATGTCTAACCTTTCGGAAATGCCAGTACGATGAGTCATGTGCAAGACCTTTGACAGCTAGTATTATAATCATTCTGGTCTGCATTGAATATAGACCATATTTCATACTGTCCTCTTTAAAGGGTATTTATAGACAGGTTACTCCGTTGTACATAATAAGGGGGGGGGGGGTTCTTTGCAAAATAAGCTCCACGGTCGCAATTCAATACCCTAATATGCGCAACATGTTATTTTTTCTGTTTCTTATCGATATTAATTTGCATCGTTTTCATCAATTTAATTATAAATTCCATAATACACTCGCTTAAAGGGGCCTTTGCCTTTTCACGTTTAAGTAAATTGACAAAATTGAGAAAAGTTGTTTCAGATTCGCAAATTTTCGTTTGAGTTATGATATTTGTGAGGAAACAGTAAAATACTGAACATTTACCATGCTCTAAAATAGCCATTATATGCATCTTTTGACGATTAAAAAAAACGAAAATTATAAAGCGTTGCTACGCGAAACGATTAAATAATTTGGAGAGTTCTGTTGTTGTCGTTATATTTTGTGAAACTACGAGGATTGGTTATATGAAGTATGAAATACACTTGTCAATTTATCCGGAAGGATGGCCGAGTGGTCTAAGCGGCAGACTTTTTACTCCAGGACTCCAGGGGTCAGTGGTTCGAGCCCTGCTGAGGGTTACCTTTTTTCTTTTTTTAATTTTATTCTTGATTTTTTACTGGAGCTTTTTATATCGAATATTAACATTTATCAATATACAGCATTTTATGACAAACTTCAAAACATGCCAAAATCTTTGAAAAGGCCCCTTTAATTGTCAAACACATACCGAACATTTATTCCGAAAAGTTTGGATGTAGGTTTGTTCATGAATTGGTTATGAAGATCATCCCACCTGAATACTTTGAACATATTTTGAACACCATATTCTCTGAATTGCAATGTTTACAGATCCTATTGAATTCAACTGTAATTATGTAATAATTATAAAACCTTGCGTTAAGCTGAAAATATAAGCAATTTATTCTATTTCATATACAACTAGAAATGGCGCGGCAGAGGCCGACGCGTATCCCCACGCCGAATGTTTGACCTAGGTGTGCCCCAGGGTTGGTAATGGGGCCATGCATAGCTGAGATTGACCGTATTGTCATAAGAGAAGTTCATCATCAATTAGAAGTGAATTGGTGTAGAAATGAAGAAGTTATAGTAAAAGGCAATTTTGGGTGGGTGTGACATATGTGGGCAGGGCGCCCCAGGGTTGGTAATTGTGCCATGCATAGTTGAGATTGACCGTATTGTCATAAGAGAGGTTCAGTATCAATTTGAAGTGAATCGGTGTAGAAATAAAGAAATTATAGTAAAAGGCAATTTTGGGTGGGTGTGGTCTATGTGGGCGGGGCGCCCCAGGGTTGGTAATGGGGCCATGCATAGTTGAGATTGACTGTATTGTCATAAGAGAAGTTCAATATCAATTTGAAGTGAATCGGTGTGGAAATTAAGAAATTATAGTAAAGGCAATTTTGGGTGGGTGTGGTCTATGTGGGCGGGGCCCCAGGGTTGGTTATGGGGCCATGCATAGTTGAGATTGACCCTAATGTCATAAGAGAAGTTCAGTATCAATTTGAAGTGAATCCGTGTAGAAATGAAAAAAATATAGTAAATGGAATTTTTTGGTGGGTGTGGCCTATGTGGGCGGGCGCCCCAGGGTTGGGATTGGGGCCATGCATAGTTGAGATTGACCCTAATGTCATAACAAAAGTTCAGTATCAATTTGAAGTGAATCCGTGTAGAAATGAAAAAATTATAGTAAATGGAAATTTTTGGTGGGTGTGGCCTATGTGGGCGGGGCGCCCCAGGGTTGGGAATGGGGCCATGCATGGTTGAGATTGACCGTATTGTCATAAGAGAGGTCCAGTATCAATTTGAAGTGAATCGGTGTAGAAATAAAGAAGTAAATGTAAAATAACCTAAAAAAATGAGTGATAATTTCTGACGCGGCCCCACCCCAACCGCTATAACTTTTGACCCACGGGTCAGATCAAATTTCCAAATAGTGCAGGGTCGCACATATGCTCATAGCTACCATGTGTGTAAGTTTCAAGGTTCTAGTGCTTTTAGTGTAGGAGGAGATAGTGGCCAGGACGGACGGACAGACAGACGGACGGACGGACGGCGGAGATAACCACAATATCCCCATCTTTTTTTCAAAAAGCGTGGGGATAAAAACGAATAAAATATGAACAATAAGAATAGGAAGAATAAGAATAAAACAAATCGCAAACACAGTTTATCGTAATTTTTATTTTCGACTTTAAATGCCGTGTTGAAATTATGAACATATTTGCTAACTATAGTCCATGTTAATTTCCGGTTACGATATCCGAACAGTCACAAGCAAACGCGAGATTGGTTCCTAGTTGCTTCGGAAGCACGACGTAGCTCTCATGAATACGTCGTTCTTCCGGCGCTGTCTAAAGCCAGTCTCGCGTTCGCTCGCATATGTTCGGATATCGTAGCGGGAAATTAACATGGAATATATTGTCGCACAAAAATTGAAAACGAGCATTTTGTATCTCGTTTAATCCATGTTAACATACCACATATAGCGTCGAAATTTTGACAATTTCTTCAAAGAGTACTGATTTTTTATGGGTTAACTTTATTTTACGAACTATTTTGCGAAATATTCGGTGATTTTGAGTACATGTATTTATGTTACTTTGAGATCTCTCTAAATGTTTTTTTTCGAAGGTGTATTGCCTTATCTTTCTAACATATACATGATATATATATGATTGTAGCTTGGTCGGGGTAATTGAAATCAAACAATCTACATGTCAAATAAAATAAAAAAGAAATGTATTTACGCATGCATAACTTTGCTCTCAATTTGGAAACAAACAAAAGACATTGCAGAAATTGCACGAAAATAAGATAAACTTTAAATGACGCTTTGCAAAAGCACCAAAATTACGTACTAGTTCTGCGCATGAGAGCTTTAATCGGGCAAAGCAGAAATATAGCTTAGTTCAATCAAGTGTGGTTGATTATCACAAGGGACACCTGTTGAAAAAACACATTTCAGTTTACTACGATGTATGTTTTAAGGTAGCGCACCTCTAATGGGCACATATCCAAATATAATCTAATTAATTATTTTCTTAATCAGCATCATTTCACTGAACTACATGCAAATTTGTAGGTAGGCTTTCCATGCTTTTTAAAAAAATATACCGATTTTTTCAAAACCACCCCACGCTCGGCTTTTGTCCAGTTTATTTTCACCCCTGGGGTATATAAAAGTTCCATAATTCATTCAAATTTCCAGATATGGGCATGCAGTTGGTGTGTACAGATGCTGTAAAGGTGTTTTAAGTTTAAACAAGATGAAATAAGTATTCTTTTACAGACATTTATTTTTTACAAATTTTTATCTATGGAAGAGCGCCATGAAATGTAAGTGATTTCAGCCGAGTAAAAATTGGGTCGGTTAAAAACAAAGTGTCATAAAATTCAAAATAGTATCATTTAAGTCATATTTTAAACTTAGTTTTTATAGAAACACTATATACAGCAAAAATACCAAGAACTAGACAGATTTACCGTTTACTTTTTGAACTAAAAATAAACATGCATGGTTCGTATTTTCAACAGTAAATCACCCAATTTCGCCATAACGTTGTTTTAATTTTAATAATTGAAGAATGTGCATACAAATTGCAACATATTTAACAATAAATATAGCTTATATGCCATATTAAATCAACTTGCGTTAGAAAATAAATAAAACGCGTCGCAAAAAAGTATACGTCGTCGGCAGGATTCGAACCTGCGCGGGAATATCCCAAAAGATTTCTAGTCTATCGCCTTAACCACTAGGCTACGGCACCTAATAGTAGGCTCTTCAACCTTCGAAGAAATCGCGGGAAATCATTAGAGGTGCGCTACCTTAAGAAACAAAAAAACAACCCATAATGTGTGTTATGTGAGAAATTACAGAAAAATAACAACAAATAGATAGTTACAGTCAACAGGCCTCGTGCTTTCTCCGTAGTTCTTACAGTCCTTCAACAGTTCAGCGTCGATGGAGGCGTCAAACTGCGGCATCTCTACATAGTTTAGCTTCAGCGGATTCGCTCCTTCCCACTCATACATGACGTTTTCCGTCGTGTAAGCGTCTAAGATTTATACTCATATGTTGGTAAGTTTATAATAAATGTCATCTTTTAAGAAAGATGTATTGTGTTCATATACAGCTCTATAATATATTTGCAAAGGGGCACTAGTGTGTCCCACTGACACATTGAACAATTTAAGTATTATATTTAATAAAATATTTGAATTGTCAGTGAGAAAAGTACTGGTATTTTTATTAATTAATAGAAAGATTCAAACATTGTTATGTACGTAATTGTACGTTATCCCACTCTTCACTATCGCAATATGCGATATAGAAATAAAACAACAAACAAGTACTCACAGCCAAAACAAACCAAATTTATCAGTTCATAATGTTATACAGTTTTAGAGTTTCATAGTGTAAACAGGAATATGACTTTATACTACAATGTACTATGGATTTCACCAAATCCCAAGTCCCCACATGTGACGAGCCAGTAAGAATGCACTCCACATTATTCGATTGCCTGTTTGCGGTTCTTTTGAGCTATTTGCAATCTCAAACCCAATCATTGACAGTCCATTTGTCATTACAAATTAGAAATATAATGATTACATATTTCTGTTAAATGACATTGTCATTACAGCTCCAGGGAATCTTGTTAATCCCATGGATATTCGAAGCGCATTACCATACCAAACCCGACATCTACATTCAATGTACTTAAAAAAATGTACTTACAGCTGGATAGAATGATCGGACATCTTTGGACGTCCATGGGATACTTATGTAGCTGCATAGAGCAACTTAGTGTCAGCGACAACCTTGGTAAAGCAATTAAGTGTTCACACGTTTATCAACAAAAAAGAACCTTTATAAAATGCATATGTATGTATGTGTATGTTTGATTTTTATTTCATGTCAACAAACGTCTACAAACTTTCTGGATAGCGCGTTGACTTTTTGTTTGGCATATTACAGTAATAAGCTACGCGATATAAATGAAACTTTACTTAAATGCAATGTGAAATTTAACCATGTATATTTATATAATTCATTGAATGATACACACTTTTAAACGAATATAGCGGAAGCTTGTTAACACTCTGAAAGTCATATTTTGGTCCAAAATTTGTGAACATTTGCTCTAATGATATCGCGGCAGAGTCCGGTTTGCTTAAAAATGTTTTCAAATATGACTATAGTGAAACACTATAGAAGCAACTATGGTGTAAAGTTTGAAAATGAAACATATTGGCAATTATCCTGTCATTTCTTCACTGACACACAAAACGTCACATTTTACCAATGAGCATGACTCTTGATTAGAGCATTTTATTGTGTTATAATGACATATGTCCCGAGTTTGGGGTACAAAGCCAAATAAGAAGCCGCATTTATTACATAAACATCACCGAAGCTTCTCAAAACAGTCCAGTTTCTTCCTTTTTTCCGGTAAGCGAATTATGGCATTTACCCCTCTTGTTTATGTTGTTATTTTTTATTCGTGGTTCTTTAATACAGTCTTACCTTATGCTATATAACACGGTGCCGTTTTTATAGACATGCATCATCTTGTTGGGTACGGTGACCGTATGAACGCTCGCCTTCTTTTCGTTCGGAAAGAACGTGTCCGGTACCTAAATAACACAACGCGCGGACAATGATAGCCATAAATCACATGCGTTTAAGACACATAAATTTGCGAAGACTCCAATTGGTGACCTAGCTTTTGACTCTATGTGGCCCGGATTCAAACTTGCTCTCGATATTGGCAAGATAAACTTTCTGATCATGTTTCATAAAGATTAAGTCATACAAGATTCATATATAGTGGTAACAGTGTATTTTCTTAGTTTTGACTTGACGACCTAGTTCTTTAATACACGTGGTACAGATGTCAACTCAGCGTCGATATCTTATACAGAAAAACCAAAGTTTTACAAAGTCTCATCATTACTTAGATATAAATGTGGCATCTTGAGTTGAGAAAGATTTTCCCAAGATTTGACACTGTGACCTAGTTTTTGGATGAACGAAGCCTACATCCGAGCTCGACCTATATATTGTTAACATAAATATTGTAACCAAGTTTCATTCAGATTGAGTCATAAATGTCGCCTCTAGAGTCGTAACAATTTGTTTTTATTTAAGATTTGACCCCCGTGACCTAGTTGTTTTTAACGCGCGTGACCCACATGGTTACCAGCCTAGATCAAAATCAACATTCTGACCAAGTTTTGTAAAGATTTAGTCATACATGTGGTCTCTAAATTGGCAAACTGGTTATTCTTAAATTTCCCCTGGTGAACAACTATTAAGACGCACTAGATCCTGAATCAAAGACGGTATAAAATTATTTTATCCTGTTACATGCCTTTAAATCAGCCCGATAACCAGGTAACCTAATATCCCAAAAGATATTAGGCTAGATGACTACGTGATCTCGAATATTCGTCAGTTGCTCTCCGCGCATGCGCACGCCTGTACTATTTTATATTGATAAAATATACTTGTTTTCAATTTAAAAAACAACAACAAAATACATGTAAAGCACTGTTTGTTTAAACATTATTATTTTAACAGCATAATTTCGTCTTTGTGTATTGACTTAAAGGGATTTTTTCACGCTTTGGTAAATTGACAAAATTGAAAAAAGTTGTTACAGATTCGCAAATTTTCGTTTTAGTTATGATATTTGTGAGGAAACAGTAATACTGAACATTTACCATGGTCTAATAGAGCCAGTATATGCATCTTTTGACGATTTTAAAACCTAAAAATTATAAAGCGTTGCAACGCGAAACGATTGAATAATTTGGAGAGTTCTGTTTTTGTCGTTAAATTTTGTGAAACTACGAAGATTGCTTATATAAGGTATAAAATACGTTCAGCATGTGTACTCGGCGGAATAGCTCAGTAGGCAAAAGCGTTTTTACTTCAGGACTCTGGCAGGACTCCAGGGGTCACTGGTTCGAAACCTGGTTCGGGCAATGTTCTTTTCCTTTTTTTAATTTTATTCTTGATTTTTTACTGGAGCTTTTACGATCCAATATATCGATATAAAGCATTTAATGAATAAGTTAAAAAAATGCCAAAATCTGTGAAAAGGCCCCTTTAATAACGATTGACTCGATTTCTGTGTTGTTTAACAAGATGGAAGCTAGCCTAAGCGTTTTGCATGACGTGACGTAACAATGCTTTTGTTCGCAGGTGTTTTTTCCCATATTAAATATTTAAACACGAAATACTCGAAAACTAGATATTTTAGAAACATTTCAACGAATGTGACAGGATAAATAGCATAATAGGTTGGTGACGTTAATGGAGAATGGTAATCTTGCTCGTCGGAGGATCTTATCGGGTTCGCCTTCGGCCCACCCGATAACTTCCTCCGACTTGCCAGATAACCATTCTCCATCCACGTCACCAACCTATTATTCTCTATAAGATAAACATTCTGACCAGCTACAAGATTGGCCTGTATAGTGATAACAATGCTTTTATTAGATCTGACCTGATGACCAAGTATTTGAATGAAGGCGACCCGGAATCGAATCATACCAAGATATGATAAAATAAACATTCAAACGAAGTTTTATTAAGAATCTTCAGTTTTTAGCAATGATTATAAATAGTAATGGAACATTTGATTGGTCATTCGAAGTTGCATTGAATCAAAGTGACGTCGCTTTTACAAAGAGTTAGCGGCATGAAATGTAAATAGTATTTTACATCTTTACTTTGCTTTTCTTTGAAGTACAACACTCGTTTATTCAAACTATACAACGGAATATATAACATATTCAAGAGGCCTTATGTAATTCATTGCGAGTCGTCATATCAACTTACCCAGACTTTGTCCATCATTTTGCTGTCTAGTTCAAGGTGCTCTTTCTGGTACAGGTGGCCATACTGTAGTCGAGGATCCGTCCACTTCTGGCGGAGGAATATGTCGAGCGAATAGTCCTTTGGTAATCAAAGAAAACTAACATAAATATTCACGCATAGCATAACCCCTCACAGCGACAGCAATGCATCAGGAAAGACAACAGTAAGGTGCTGCTTATGCTGGCTTTGTATGCGAAAGTTAAAATTTTAGGTTGTACTTGCCGTTAGAGTAATACAATTTCCTTTCAAATTCATTTCTCTTCAAGATATTGTATATTGGATTAAATATATACATTTATTCTTTAATGTCAATGCTTGCTTTCCCTCTATACTTTTTAAGCTAGTGTACGCCAAAGTTATTGACCCAGACTAAACCATAATTCAATAGGTAAGATGCTCCTGAAAAAAGACTAATTACTTCAAATGTTCATGTTGACTTCAGACTGGAATACTCTACTGAAATCTTCAACAAAGTTTTCTGCTCACGAACATTTATTTTTATATGAGGCAAATAACGAATTAAGAGAACATAAACAAATCCTACAGAAAGAAAGCAATTAAATTGTAATATTTACAAAGTGTTGAAATAAACATGTGTTTATGACGCAAATTCCAAATAAATAATCGCTACTGTCTTAATCTTTGAACAATTTTACAGGATAATATCATCTTTCAAGATGCAATGTCAATAACCACATTTTTACCACATTTGTATTTGAGCTTTACACGGTTTGATACAAATCGATGAACAGGGGGCTACTTTATTGGTTGGGTGCATTATTACATCCGTTTGCATCATATAGTTGCTGAAGCTGAAATTTGGCACATCTTCATAAAAAGTATGCTACTTTATCACAGTGCTGTAATAATTTAAATTGCATTCGAAAGACTTGTTTAAATTTTTTTTGTAATTTTAATCATTTTTTGTAGTAAATTAGTTTTTTAATTTCTAATACATTATCCACATCATTAAATTATACTCACATATGTAAGGTATTGAGTTTTTTTCGTAAACAATGCATACCTGTATGACAAATGGTTTCTGATTTAAATTTAAGAAAGAAATTGAGAAGCATATGATATTTAAGAGGAGGCTAACTTAATGTTATATACACTGCGATATCCAAAACATTAAAAGACATATATGACCCGAATACAGTCTTTGGTGAAATAGTAAATCGTGGGCATATCCCACAACAGTAATATTGCATTATTGATAATTAAATGTTTGCAGTAAAATCCACTTTTAATTTAACGGTATAAGGCCAATTGGCTTAACTGTATCTTAAAGCAACGACGACAATCGTGGTAGTATTTTATTTTCAACGGAGATCGCCATAGTTTTTGATTGTGAAGAACACCTTTTCTAGACATCACTGTTTTTTGTTCTTAATCATATGTATAGCGATTATTTCAAGGGTTGTGATGCTAATAGGCCATGCCAAATAAACCATTTTTATGGATATATGTTGCAGCCGGTTTTATTTGTAAGAGGACGCTGGTATTCAGTATAACTTTGTAATTGGTTACTGCAAATAACTACAAAATATATTCAGGTTTTATTTGCGTATTATGATGTTAGCAGGTGTAGTGTAAAGTCCATTGAAATGCATGTTTGTTTCATCTCAAGAACTGTTGACCAGATACAGCTATACTCACCATGGATGTTTCTGTGACCGAGTAAATATTCTGTATGAGAATCTTGATCTGCACCAATGTATGTGAGTCTGAAAAGTACAAAATGAGCCTCGCGGCTTAATGCATGTGCGTTAAGTGACGTCTGAGATAAGCCTGTGCAGTCCGCATAGGCTAATCAGGAACGACACTTTTCGCTGTTATGGTATTATTCGTTTTAAGAGAACTCCCTTTTTTTGCGAAAATCTCGTTTAAGCGGAAAGAGACGTGCCTGATTAGACTGTGCTAACTACACAGGCTTATCTGGGACGACCTTTTACTCAGAACAGACTGCAATAAAAAAAAACGTTCATAATATTGCGGAACAAGTGCAGATATGGTATTTAGAAAATATTGACGTAAATTGTTATTGAAGGGAGACGTTCGTTTGTTTTGAAAGGTCTATGCTAAATAATATAGTTGTGTGGACGGAAAGGCAATTAACTTAATATTTCAGTAAGATCGACTAGTTTATATTGTTGATGCGTACGCGTCATTGACATATATTATTAAATTACGGACTAAGAAATACTTTGTGACCGAGTTGAACATGAACTAAAAATAAGAGCAATCCATTTGTGATTTATTCAAATACACATGATAACAGTATAAAATATTTATGGAAAACATTGGATTCAGAACGGATGTCAAGTCTTAGTTTAAAGTAAAACTCTAATATACTATATATCACGAAACAAAATATAAATTGAACAGTGTTTCAAAACATTAATCATCGCCTCATGTCAGCTTGACAAAAAATGCTAATTCTAAACGTTTCGAAATTGTATCACTAGAAACACAAATGTATTCACCCCGATGTCAATAAAATGTAATCGCAAATGATAAATTGTACGATATATCTAACTTGGCTCTCATTTGTGTGCAATTCTTTCGACGTTGTCAGTAGGGAAACGAGAAAAACAAACAAAGGAATCTATTGAGTCGCGTTCTGAGAAAAACTGGACATAATGCATGTGCGTAAAGTGTCGTCCCAGATTAGCCTGTGCAGTCCGCACAGGATAATCAGGGACAACACTTTCCGCTTTAATGGTATTTTTGTTTAAAGGAAGTCCCTTTTTACCGAAAATCTAGTTTAAGCGGAAAGTGCCATCCCTGACTAGCCTGTGCGGACTTCACAGGCTAATCTGGGACGACACTTTTCGCACATGCATTTAGCCCAGTTTTCTCAGAACAAGGCTCAATAAAAGTATTCGCTACCGAGAATGCGATACATATTACACGCGGTATGCAGGGTGCAGAATCAACAGAATGTTCATAGGTTTACACACGGGCTGGACAGAATGTAATCACACCGTTAAGAACTTTATTTTTGCAACTATCTCAAGTTATTGAAATACATTTGCAAACATATATAGTGCATAAAAGGCAGTTTGTTTTGCAGTTTGTGTCGATATCTAAATGTATAAGAATAAATCCTTGAAATCGTCGGAAATCGGTGTCCAAATTTAACGTTGCGTGAAACATAACCGTCCATTAACCGTGTACAACGGATGCAGTGAAAATGAAAATTTCGAACAAGAACACATGCTTATTTAATAAAGTAACTCTGATGTATTTCACATTGCCATATTAAGCAGCATACACATCTATCTTATTTGCACTAGTTGAAATTCTTGAGAAAAGTTGTTTAAAAAAGTTATTTGAAATAAAGCACCGCGCACTGTCGTGTTAAATCTCTTTAAGTTAAAAAGTCGAAACCCAAAAAGTCACGTGAATCTGCACCCTGTATAAGAGTTACCGCTAACTGTGATGGTGCAGTGGATAAATGTATGACAAGCAAACCAAATGCCATTGCTTCGAGCTGAGTAATATAAAATCAATTTCACTTTGAAATAAATACAATTATTGTTTAATTATTAGCGTTTTACTTGATGATTTACAAATAAATATATGTATTTGTCTTCATTTTCACGTAATACGGTTGCACGGGGTTTGTTATGTAAGCCTTACCAATTACAATAACTCGTACATACAAGGTCTTCTAGAAGGAAGTTTCGATTGCTATTGTGTATTACATAAAAGTAAAAAACGGTTAGTTAAAGACACCTTTTAATAGTTTAAAGAACGACCGCAACGCCAATTTAACCGATAGTCTAAGGTAATATGCACGATATGTATTATCTAAATTTAGAACTACGGCTGTGCACAAGGACCAGACTAAATATACCGAACAATACCTTCCCAACATCACACGAGGATACAGTATCTAATCAAACTCAAAAGAAAACAGTTCTCACACTAGGCAGCCTAGATGCGTGCTTACAGTATTGCGTTTCAAAAACAAAATAGCAATCCTAACGTCCCTTTAACATATCGTGTATTTAAGAGTTAATGCGAAGGGTTTAACTAACTTAAAACAAACATATTATTAAGGAAGTTAACTGTGTTACCTGAAAATAACGATTACCTAATCTTACTCCCACGTGAGCAATTGTTTTATTATCCGTGAGCATTACGCAGTGCCTTACAAACTATAGATAGTTTCTCTGCTTATCACTAAAATGCACGCAGTGTATTCATTGAAAGAAAGTGAAAGTGCCTACGCACTTTCTTGGACAAAGCTTAACACTTTGTAATTTCCTGATTAATGATATTAACAAAATACTTTCTATTTTTAAAAATTACCCGGCTATGTATCTTTTTCTGATAATATAAGCCGGATTTTAGGAAAACGGAGCTTAATTACATTTCGTTGAAAATAGGTCTCTTCTATACGAAAATCTAGTGAATGCTGGACGAGCTGTCCTTATTGCGCCTGTCCAGGTTTGAAAGGCTATTTGAGAGGACAATTACCGCACACGCATTAAGCAAACATTTCCCAGAACACGACTCATATTAAATATTCATAGTATAACATTTAAAGTCTCGTTTTAGTCATTAATTTTAAACGAATGATGTTGTAATTTTTATTGTGAAGTCATTATAATGCAGTTAAATGCAAAACTATGGAACGCGTGAGCATGTTCCTTTCGTGCAATAACATTCAAACGCTGGTATTGCTTTGAATACTCATGAGATTTACCATCAAATATTCAGGTGCCTTCATGATAATTGCAATATTTAAAATATTTACTCTATTCAACGTTTCTTGTTGGAAGTGTGTATTTTCTGCTGTTTATGCCTGTCTGCACGCATGTGATTACACTTGGTAAATAAACAATTGACCCAGAATTCATTTATGTTGTAAAATACAATGCAACTTCATCATCTCATAACTATTTGTCATTCTCTTTTGAGCGAAAAAAGAAGTAATAATCTGCGAAGTTGAATACAATAGACGTTAAAAATAATCTAGACCTGCGCATGTGTCAACATTCGAATCAGACGTTCAACAATATAGGGATTCAAATTTTGATTGACTGTTAAAGAACATGCTATCTATTATTTGAATGGGTTTTGTTTACTTAATGATTATAGTAAAATTGCAAATGAAACAAATATGTAAAACCCATCGATGGATTCATATTTTCTTGCTGCTTTTTAATACGCTATATATTCGAATTGTAGATGAAAGCAAATACAGATCAAACAGCTACACTTTATTACTAATTAAGATTGGATTGCAAACGTCACGGCAAACTTGAAAAGCCGAAAATGGCTTTAAATTGTTCAATTAAAATAAAATTCAACATTTAAAGATCCAAATATCAAAGAATATGGTATCAGTAATGTATTAACTCGTAATGTGTTTGACGACGATGGTGCAGTTGGTGACCGGGTTTCCCTTTTTTCAGGTCAATATACCACAAGAGATGTCACAGTCAGAGATTGTTCAAATTATAATTCCCAGGCGACACTCTTAAGTACAAGAGACAATAATCCAACCAGCGTGGCCGCCATCTGATAAGTGTTTTTTTTTTCATCAAGAATAATCTGATAAATTTATTTAATATCAGTGGTCATAAATGTGGAAGCCGTTTAACAATAGTACGAACCATTTACGGTGATATTTGATTTTACTGTTGTATTTGTTCCAAGCTCGTGCGAAAGCCTATTTCACATGAACTATCAACGAATTTCATTAGCATTCTCAACATGTATCTTTAAGTGCTTGTATTTATAATTGTATTTATAAATTATGGCTTACTGTTATACAATTGTTAATACATAAATTTTAACTTTCAAATAAATCATTACAAAAAAGTAATATAAATTCTTGTATCTATCTTGATTATTTAAATCTTTCACGCATGTAATTAAATGTAAAAAAACACTATTTAAATGCATCATGCCATATAACAATTCAAATATAACTGTATTTTCTGTCAATAAATGAATTCAAATTATTTCAAAATATTTCGAAATGCTTATGCTTAACTACTTAATAAATTATTTTATTTTAATCAAATACTAAATGTATTGAGCTTTTTCAAATACAACTACCATATTACCAGCGCATTTTCAGTTCCTATTTTAAATTCCATTCAAAAATACCATTCAGAATATACAAGAGATGAAACAAAATAAATTCACATGAGTACGAAATTCAACCTAGATTTGTCAAGCCAGAAAACGTTACAAATAAATATCAAACAATCTCGTGGATAACAATATTAATACTGACACATACATTTTCGGGTAAGAAACATCAAAAGTTTTGAAAATCGAAATGCGTGTTGCAGAATCTCTAACTACAATCTTTCTTAAAAAAAGAGTAAAATAAAATAGATTTTAAGTTAAGGTCATTATAATGACTTTTGCAATGCTGAAGCTCGTTTACTGTAGTCTTATTATATTCCTTACGTATTTATTGGATTAAGTACAAGGTAAAAGAATACGATGAATTCTAAATATAATAAAACAGTTTATATTGCTGTAATGTTTCTGCATGGTAAGTTTGTATTTACTACAGTCATTGGCCATATGTAAACAGGAGGTGTACTTTCTAAATGGAAATTTCCGATGTTTAAATAGTTACACGTTAAACAATAATTACTTGAGCATCGAAACCTTAACATTAAATTTTAAAAGAACAAGCCAGACGGACGCGTCAAAGAACAGCACCTTAGAAACGAGTGTAATATTCTCTCTGACCTTTCGCAGTAAGTTCCAATAAGACAATATTTCTGAAATTCAGCAAGAACTTTTTTTTTGGTGAACAAGAGAATTGTTAAGAAAACAATGTCACTATAACCCGCAAGCAACTTGTAGTATGACAAGTAATTGATTCTGTAAAAAGAAACTCTTACATAACTGTTTATAATAAACATGTAAGCAATGATTTGTATGGTTCTTTTCCTAATGAACGTATGAACTACATAACGATTTATTAACGGATCTTCTGCAGATCAGAATCAATACCATAAAAGCGGAAAGTGTCGTCCTTGATTAGGCTGTGCGGACTGCACAGGCTAATCTGGGACGACACTTTACGCACATGCATTAAGCCCAGTTGTCTCAGAACACGTCTCATATAATTCAGAAACAAACATAATTCATCAGAAGTTCATAGTATGTGTCTGAAGCGAGTGTGGCATGCAGATAATAATTTTGAGACGTGAGAGTTGCATGTTAAGCACAGAGGATATGTCAAAATAACACTTATAGCGCCTTAATGCCATTTGATTGTCTATTCCACTTGGATATTTAATATTTCATTTAGCCGACGTAATTGTTAAAGTGATATATGGAATGGTATCCGATCGAATAATACATAATATTATTATATATACATAGCTGATGTCAGTGTTGGAAAGATCATAAGGCTTAAGGTGTAATTTGTAGTCTGATATTGATAACTTGTGACATCTTCCACCAACTTCCCTGGAATATAGGTCGTCGTTTACACCCTTAGATTGATTTATGGAATGGTGTGCGATCCATTAAACAAGAGCGTCAGCGAACGAACTAGAATAAACCAGCTGTAATAAATAGGACAAACTGTATACAAATGATTTTGCGTAAATATCTACATGTCGATTGACATATACTTTTTATGTAAAGCATTAATTCAACAAACCGTTCATGGAGAAAAATAAGTTCAATCTCTTCCTCGGGAAAAGTTATATATCTGTCTTGTTTGTTAACTGGATTAGTTTATTCCATATTATCCGTTAAATGGACAGACCTTCTCGAACCAGCAAACACAACTGTTGCAACTACGACATAAACAATAACAGCAAATACACAACAACAATTCATTCTACTACTACATCTACTTCTACTATTTAAACCACTTACTACTTCTACTACTAGTACTACAACAACAACAACAACAACTACTACTACTACTACTACTACTACTACTACTACTACTACTACTACTACTACTACTACTACTACTACTACTACTACTGCTGCTGCTACTACTACTACTACTACTACTACTACTACTACTACTTCTACTACTACTACTACTACTACTACTACTACTACTACTACTACTACTACTACTACTACTACTACTACTACTACTACTACTTCTACTACTACTACTATAACTACTACTATTACTACTACTACTACTACTACTACTACTACTACTACTTCTACTACTACTACTACTACTACTACTACTACTACTACTACTACTACTACTACTACTACTACTACTACTACTATTACTACTACTACTGCTACTACTACTGCTACTATTGCTACTGCTACTACTGCTACTACTACTACTACTACTACTGCTACTACTACTACTACTACTTCTACTACTACTACTGCCACTACTGCCACTGCTACTACTGCTACTACTGCTACTACTACTACTTCTACTACTACTACTACTACTACTACTACTACTACTACTACTACTACTACTACTACTACTACTACTACTACTACTACTACTACTACTACTACTACTACTACTACTACTACTACTACTATTACTACTACTACTACTGCTACTACTACTACTACTACTACTACTACAACTACTACTACTACTACAACTACTACTACTATTACTACTGCTACTACTACTGCTACTACTACAACTACTACTACTACTACTACTACTACTACTACTACTACTACTACTACTACTACTACTACTACTACTACTACTACTACTACTACTACTTCTACTACTACTACTACTACTACTTCTACTACTACTACTACTACTTCTTCTACTACTACTACTACTACTACTACTACTACTACTACTACTACTACTACTACTACTACTACTACTACTACTACTACTACTACTACTACTACTACTACTACTACTACTTGTGTGTATATTGCTTTGTATTTACTTAACATAATGATATATTAACTTCACCATTTTTAAAATATTGAAGTTCATGCAAACTTCACTTTATTAGGAAGATCTATAAGTTAGATTTATCCATTCGGACAATGTTGACATAAACGTGTTGTTTATATATATTTCTATATATCTTTGAGAATCGCACACAATTTCTCTTAGAATCTTTATCGTGATTATTACGAACCTTATTAACAACTTAACATTGATAATGTCCTTTTTTAATAAATATTTTAAAAGTCAAAGTGACTTAAAGTTACATTTAATTCTAATGCATATGATAGTATTGGACTGCTTTGCATACTGATAAGTAGGCGACATATGTTCTTGCATTTATGTTACTAATTTAAGCTAAATTAATCCCATATTGATTGAAAACACCAGAAAATCGTGCAATAATTTTAAAAGTATGCAATGGCAATGATTTCTAACAAACAGAACATGCGGATATATAAATCTCAGTTGGGAATAATCCTTTGATGTATCAGTCAATGAATGGCTGAGATGTAAATAAAAATGGTTAAAATATGTAGACATGTTAAAACTAAATTTAAGGCTTTCCATAAATGTGAATCAAATGCCACTCAATATTGATTGAATATTTAAATCTTAATAACAACATTTTTGTTTAAGCATCATTGTCAATGCAAATGCGCGTTTTTTGTTAAATATATGGTAACATAATAGAAGTCATTAAATGTACTGTCAATCTACTCGACAACATGTGGGAGATATTTCGAGAAAAATAATTAGAAATCATTAAATTTTGTGATGCTATATATATACAATCGATGAAGACGTATCTAAATTTGTAATTCCTATACAAGTTAAACAAATGATGCTTTCATAAAATGTAATTGTTGAATCAGTAATAATATAATCTGGTAGATGGTTTGCGTTGATAGGATATGCCATACACCTGGAAGACGCTTTAAACTATATATTTGTTCTAATTAGATGATTCCGGCATTTACATAACCAATAAGAATAAACGTTAAATAAGTAATTATATATTTGTTTTATTTATTAAAGCATATATGCAAGTGAGTCTATTCTTTGTGTAATCGAAATACATCATTCCATATTACCATGCAAATCTAACTGTATTTTCTGCTCTATATATTAGAACACGACGTCTCCATAATTGACTAAAAAGATAGTAATCAAAACGTTACTTGAAATTGTATGTGTGTATTTCAAAGTTCATGATTTTCTTCCTCGCCACAGGCTACACTTTGTGAGATTGCCGTAGGTCTCACACTTAATTAGTCTGGATCGGCTTTTATAAAGAACCAATCCCAGAAACTAACTTAATTACAAGAAATTTGTAACAGAATGTCCCATACTAGACGTTCATGAGCAAATTTCAATATTCATTACTTCCAAGAGCCACAGGCAACACTATGGTAACTAACTCATATTTTATCTAATTGTATCTCTAAATACATAATTTCATTTGCAGTTATATGCTAAGAAGCTAGTACTATATTATTTGTATTCTATGTATTATATTATATGATCAAACGAATCTCCGTTAAAACGCAAAGCTCAAGAGAGGCCTTATCAGCAGGGAAGTTCTTGTTAACCTCTGGTAGTCTTTTATTTAAGGAAATTGAGCAATGCCATATACAATTCAAAACAATACATACACCAAATCATTTTACATAAGAGGATGTGCTAGTCTAACATGAAGACACGCTTGTGATAACAAGATTCACGCATTACTCGCCCTCCTTCTGCTGATACGAGTTTTGTTTTGAGATATTTAATCAAACACTTAACCATAATATATTTTACTTAATATCCAAATCAAACAACAAACAATGAAAAACTAAACCCATTGTGAATACATGCGTTTTAACAGTACAAGCTTGTTTTTATTGTTGAATAACCGTAATATCGTTACATACATCTAGCATGATAAATTGCGGTTAATGGTTTCGTTCCATCAGCATTTTTATCAGGAAAGAACAAACAATCTTTATATCATATTCTGCTATGAATATGGAATCCAACTGTTTAATCCACCGCTAGTTATTTGATTAACCTTTTTTATTTGAAAAAGGTATTGCAGACTGACTATTTTAATTAAAGGCTAGCATAGAGTCACGCACAAAAAGCGATACATGCTAATTACATACAGCTGTACATATGAGAACAAACCAACTATATATTAACCTTCATTACGTAAGTGATGCAATATTCAATGTACCTCTGAATTGATAACCTTTCTTCTTGTTTAACATTCATACATTGCCTTGCGAGATGTACATACCAATTATTCATTTGTTGGCATACAAACATATCATTAGCCCATGCATAAATCTGTGTCGGGTGTACTATAATATAACCATATAAAACATTGAAAACACCTGACAGTTAAATTACCGTTTATATTAACGAAATCCATTTTGAAACCGGCAAAACAAGGCTAACGAAAAAACGACATAAATTTGCACCATAAAAATGTTGCACAATCACTTATGTTAGTCATTGTTTAAGCCTGATATTTCGCGGCAATTGATGAGGATCAAAAATCAAACAACATTCGCGAAAAGATGAACACACACATAGTTTATTTATATGATGACAACCTAGTGCAGTATTTTAAATTATCTAACTTGTGCATTTACGTACTATACGCCTGGATGTTTGTATTTGCTTATACTTGTGAAAGGTGAATAGATCCAACTGCGTAATTTTGTATGTTTATGTCCCTGCTAAAATATACTTGAGAAACAAACCACAAATCATAGAACGTTTATATAAAGAGTCGGAAGCGAATCTAGCATGTATATTACGGTTTTGAAACGAGAAAGTTGTGTTAAAAGCAGAAGAGTTGGCAAAATAGCAATAGAGTCGCACTGATACCATTTTATTAGCTACTCGTCTTTTTGGATATTTACAATTTGTATACTTATGTGATGTCATTGTAAGAACGGTTAAAGGTTGATATTCTCATATTGACAACGTGTGGCACATTTTCCGACTTTCCGTGGGATATAAATTGCCCGTTTACGCACTTAGAGTGATGTATGGCCTGGTTTGTGTGCGACCCAATACTGAAGCAACAGAGTCAAATAATGATCCATAAAAACATATGAGAAGACTTGGAGAAGCTGTACATAAAGTTGAGTTTGCGTCTTGGTGTGGATTGACAGATGTTTTTTTCTTGAAGCATGACGTCAACAAACAGTTCATGGAGAGAAAACATTACAATCGCCGGCTCAGGTAAAATATTTGTTGAGAGTAACAATTCCGTTTTCCCATGTATCAGCGGCAATGCATATCCCAGTTGGGGATAGTGCCTTTGATTTATTTGTCAAATGAATGTCAGATGTGTATAAAATTTGTCATTATCTGCAGACATAATTTTACTGAATTCTATATATTGGCATACATGTGAATGAAAAGCCATTAACACGATATTCGATCGGTGTTTTAAATTAACTTGATTTTTTCATAACAAAATAAACTTATGGAAGACTCAATAAGCATATCCAATCATGATATAATAGTTATTTCAATCTACAATTTAAAATTAGCGTTCACTTGCACTTACAGATCTATGCAACTGTGCGATTGTGTTATACACATTGTAAAATCATCAAATGTACAGGTAATCTATTCGATAGCATTGGGAATATTTGGGAATATAATGTCATATAACGTAGAGGATAATAATAAGGTACCATAACAGTTTGTAATGAGATGCTATGGATATACGTTTTTAAATTTCGATTTCCCAGACTAGTTGTAAAACAACATATTTTCCTTAACAAATAACTGTTGACGACATCACGAATAATCTGGATATGGTTTGTGTTAATATCAATGGAAGTTGCTTTCCATTATCACAATATATATATATATATATATATATATATATATATATATATATATATATATATATATATATATATATATATATATATAATAAAAGTAAAAACACGTGTCTGGGATTTTAAATATATATTGATTTATTTTTTATTTTATTTTTTTTATTTATTTTATTTTATTTATTATTTTTATTTTTTTATTTATTGATATATATTGATTGAAGGCTAAATCAATATATATTTAAAATCCCAGACACGTGTTTTTACTTTTATTATATAATATTCACAATCTGGATTATTACATTTTACTTATATAACTATATATATATATATATATATATATATATATATATATATATATATATATATATATATATATATATATATATATATATATATATGTATGTATGACCTTTCATCACTCAAAAGCTCCATGAGATACACATGCATGCCAAATATCAAGTTGCTATCTTCAATATTACAAAAGTTATGTAAATGTTAAAGTTTGACGCAAACAAACCAACAAACACACTGTCTATCATCACCACCGGAAATAGATAACCAGCGAAGCGAAAGTAAACATCCCGCAAGAGGTAGTGCTCGTGAAAAGAATACGTTTTACCATTTTTTTCGCGAACGTTTTAAAAAAAATATGTGACAAATAATAGTGAATACCAAACTTCTATCGTAAGTAGTTGGAGTTCTTTATAAATACATGTGCATGTTGAAATAGATCAATCATCAGCTACCTGGTACCGAAAATTAAGTTCATTAGGACATCTGTTTTCCTTTTGTCAGAGGAAAATATAATAATTATGCCGAATTTGTTAATGGTGTGCACATAGAATTATAGAAACTATCGGTTTTTGCAAGCTTCAGCCCACAAATCAAGTTAGTATGCAAATGTTTGGTTAAAATATAAACTTCGTTGTGTACGGCGAATAGAACCTGACGTGTACGGCGTATAGCAAAATAGAATTAAATTGTGTGCGGCAAATAGTTTTGAGTTTGTAAATAGATGAAAATTTCGCAAATACGTGACCATAGAAATAAAACAAATAATATACAATTATATTCTTTACGATGAGACCGTTTATGGCCAAAGAATACGTCTGATGCATTGTTGATATTTAAAAAAATGTTTTGTATTACGGGCACCTGCTACATAGAAAATAACAGGTTACTGCCTGATCTTTTGTTATATATCAGGCCAGGGCCGAGCCTGATATATTAACATATTACGAAAAGATCTAACCTGTTTTTCTGTTTATCATACCTCTATGTCCCCAATTTTAAAGAAATAATGAAAAAATCGCTAAAAAGCTGCAGTTATAAAATAAAATATCAGGCAACGTTTCATCATACCACCGCAATGATATCTGCCTGATATAACGTTGCCTGATATATTTATTTTTTTCACACACGGCATACCCATAACTGTAACTGAGTCTGTCATTATATAAAAAAACACGTTCTGCGCGTCCTTAAATTCGTCGTCCGAAGTCGGAAAACGTATTGCCCTGCATATTAAGTCAAATTAAGTGTCAGTCGCTGCAATTGTCTGTTAACTCGTCGATAGTGTACATGTAGAATCTATGTTGACATCGACATCATTTTGTCAGGAGCAATCGCCGCCATATTGGATTTTGATCATTTTCTTTCGAAAATAAAATGAATTATATTCAAGTAAAATCTTCTTTTTGCGGTCTTAATGTGTTACAATTCGCATGCTGCGTAAAATTGAATCGAGGCATATGGTGATATTTTTACTAGTTTTACAGTTTGTGTGTGAATTTTTGTAAGACTATTTTGCGTACCAGAACAAATACATTTATATCACTACGCATGGTTACATTCGTTACATTTTAAGCGATTTTTAAGAATTAATTAAAATAATTGTTAGGCTAAGGTTATTAGATCTAGTTATGTTAATTGTCACGTTGAAAAAAATCAAAAGGGATAGATAGAATACTAGGTTTAGCGTTGAATACAGAGACGTTTATGTTGCTCGGCTCGGACACCGAAAGCGCTCGCCAAGGCTCGCGCTCCCGGCGTTCTAAGCCTCGCAACATAAACTTCTCTGTATTCAACGCTAACCTTGTATTCTCTATGTCTGATATTGATAACTTGTGGCATCTACCACCGACTTCCCTTAGGGCATCCATTTACATTTTGAGAGTGGTTTATAGAATGGTGCTCGGTCCAAATATGACGAGTATTTAAGAATGAACCAGAATAAACCGGCTTAAATGACTTGTCGTAACTATGGTTAAAATTAAGCTTGTGAAGCAGTAATTGTGAATTGAGAGACATTTATGTAGTGAAATATGTCTATTAACAATTCATGGCGAAGAAATCATTACAATCGCCGGATAGTTAGGGTAATATATCTTTCATTTCGGAGAACTAGAATAAGCTTATTTTATCTTGTAATCAGTTACAATGACTAAAGCTCTCGAAATAGCAATCACGACTTCTGTTACTACAACTTTTGCTTCAACTACATCAACTACAAGAACGAACACAATTCTACTCCTATGGCAGTCTGTAATACATTTTTGAGTGAATATTGTTTTACTTATAGTATGATATATTAACTTTACGTCTACGCTTTATGAGGAGAATCGCGCGCACTCATTACATTTATCATTTCAGAAAAGACTCACTCTCATTCCATTCAAAACATACTATTATTAAAAGAAATTACATAGAAATATTTAAACAAAGCAAATAAATGGGATTGTTCTTTAAAGTAATATTACAAGGCCACAAAGTGAAGTACTGATAAAAAAGTCATTTATGAAAAGTGAGACTACAGAAACATTATCAAAAGAGAATTTCCCTCGGAAATCTTTTAATCACGGCAAGTGACCAATTCCATGTATTGTACAAAACAATTCATGATATACACAAATTAAACATGAACAAATGAACTTACGTTGCTGGGGCAACGGGCAATAACAATAATTATTTAAGGGTTTAACTCGGTTTAATGGCTAATCTGACACAAGACTTTTAATTTGAATACATGCATGTATTAAAAACATATATTTTTCTGAATTAACTGATAAGCATATTGAGCTGAATATAGCTGCAGGAGACGGATTTGTTGAATCAGATAATTACATACAGCTGTACATATGAGAGCATATCGCTAATATCTACACCTTCATTACGTCAGCGATGCAATATTCAATGCACTTCAGCATTAATCAACATGGCTTGTCGTTCCTGAGTTTACCTATGAGATGTAGATGCAAATTGTTCAGTTGTTAAAAACAAAAACTCAAATTGTTCCTGCAACGTATGTATGGTACTCGTCCATTCCTATATCTCGAAAATAATTCTTATAACCGAACAGAATATTATGATAGCTTGAAAGCTACAATGCGCTTTCTTCAAGCGATCATATAATGTGTAATAAGTACAACACTTCTAACGAATGAAATGTGGCATTGACATTGAGTTTATCATAAAAACAGAATTGCGCGATCATATACGTAATTATCCTTAATTTTCTGATATTTTGTACGATAGTGCGATATCAGCGGTTATTGATTCGAAACATTAAAAAAGCGAATAGATGAACATAATTATCTCTTCGTCAATCGTTTCTTTAACTTTAAATAGTGCATTGATTCTGCAGCGTCATTTTGTATGTAAAGGTCTTTGCTTTACAATAAAATTAGGAAACAAACCACAAATTATCGCAAGCTCGTAGTGTAAATCAGAAGCGAGACTGACGTCCGTATACCAGTTTCGAAGCAAGAAAATTGCGTGTTAAGCATAGAGCAGAGGTCAAAAAAGCACTTATAACGCCTTGATGCCATTTGCTTGTCTAGTCGTCAACTTGGATATTTCTTATTTTTTATCAAGCAATTGTAACTGTTAGAGAGATTCATTGAATGGCATGCGATCCAATAATGCAATAAGCTTTAGAAGAATAAATCAGAATTAACCAGCTGAAAGGACTGGAAGAAACTAAACCTTATTTGATTATATATTGACAGAATCTTTTGCTGTGAAGCATTAAGTCAACGAACAGTTCATGAAGAAAAATAATTACAATCGCCGCCTCAGGCAAATTGATGTATCTTTCTTTTTGGTTTACACGATTGATTTTTCCATGCAATCAGTAATGGGCGTAAGTTCTAGAAATAGCAGACATGTTATATATAGTTTTATTTGTCGATTAGTATTTCAGACAATATTACGAATCTTTCAAACAACTTATTATCGATAATGGTTATGTCTAATTATCTAGAGCTAAGTTAAATTTAATTGGACTGCATATTAATATGTTGAAATGGAGTTGCATATTGTTGACTAAACGTAAAATATTATTGCATTTCAGTTATTAATTTTATTGAAATAAATCCAATGTGGTTTGCAAACACATAAAATCGTGCAACTGTCAAATAATTATATGATGGCATATTTTCGTAGAGAAAGAACATCGCTAAAGAGTAAAATCGCTTATCGAATGAGAAAATACATATCTCATACATATACATATATTTTGAACAATTAAATTTACTTGATCTGTATGCTAATAAATCCATGAGCAACATGTCGCTGGACAATTTGCTGTGCCATGCTAAAGAGACATTTACACGTATATATGCTGACCAATGGCAACAAGATCTCGTATCCCAACACAAGCTCAGGCAAATTAAACACGAACTTGGAAGTGAAAATTATGTGACTATGCAACTACCAAAGCACTTGAGATCTTACATTGCTCAAATAAGAACAGGTACCTTGCCGCTGCGGATTGAAACCGGGCGGTTTAGAAACTTAAAGATCGAAGACTATGCCTTCTGTGTAAAGAACCTAATCAGGTCGAAACAGAATACCATGTCCATTCTACCTTTGTTTACGATTATCATTTTATAACTGTGGTTACGATTATCATTTTATAACTGTGTATCAAATATTAAACCAAACATAACTAACATCCCGTATAACGAGAGTCTAGCATGTATGCTGACTGATAAGAGACTTTTTTATAAATCTGCATTATTCATTCAAGATTGCTATATGAATATCCGACATAAATTAAAACAAATCATTATGTAAATTATATTACCTATGTAAATAATATTAGTTATTTCTACATGAGCTTGCAATACCATGATTGTCTACGTGTTAATAACTGATACAAGTTATTGATCTTAACTATCAATGTTTATACTTTAAACAATTTAACTCTTTTTATTATCGTGATCTTCCCCGCACTATTGTGATGTGATTTTATAACTACACCGATAATATGACAACTCAGTGACTCGTAAGCCATTCATATGGCTGGGTAGTACAATGTTTTGTATATATATTTGCTAATACTACTATTGATCGTATTATTGCTGTAAATACCAATGATTATTTATTTACAATGCGTCACTTTAATAAAATATATTGCATTGAAATGAATGAAATACCATTAAAACAACATTGCAACTGGTAGTTAATACACACTAGATTATTTTCATAATAAAATTAACCTATAGACGACGATAAAAGCACTAACCAGTAAGGATGGAATATTTAATACAATGTAATAACAACGTTTACATGGTTACATTTGCGCATCAATATCAATACAAACGTGCGTTGTTGTTAAACGTATGGTAAAAAATGAAAATCATTAAATATACTGGAAATCATCTCGATAATATTCGGAAATAGTTCGTGATATATAATGTCGAGATAAAGATTAGAAGGCCATTACATTTTGTAATGCTATGTCATCGATAATCAAATTTATAAATTTCGAATCCCCATATAGTTTTAAACAAGAGATGTTCGTAAGTAATGTAATTCCAACCAAATTCTCATAGCGCACATTAAACGTCATTTATTCAAATAATCAACAGTAAGATATGAGAAAGCAACACGAATCAAAACCAGTATATGTGCAATACATTTGTCTGGAACAGTTTGTACTCTTTTTTTTCAGATAAGATCACATATTGAACGCATCTATATTGCTGGAATTTCTATAATCGGTACAATGCTGCATGAGCTGTACTTAATTAGGTTCATGTTATATATATTTTGAAAGTTTTGTTTTCAGGGATGGAAGTTTAGGTACACAATAACTATTTATTTAATGTGGCTTATGGGTCGACCATCTGGCCGACCGGACCCAGGTTCTGATCAATATTCCCTTGCTTCTAAACATAGGCTTTCTGATATCGTCATGGAGCTTCTAAATAACTATCTAAACAAATTGAAGAGATTGTTTCATAACGGTACTCATGTTTGTTATGTGTTGCATCAATATCAAAATTAAATATACTATAAAATTGGCGATGACTTAGTCAAGAATATCATAGAATTGACAAAACATGCAGATGGAATAAACAATTTGTATGGTATTTCGAAATGACAACGGCTAGGAAAATAATAATCACATTTCGATTGATATAATGAATGTTTTATATCACAACGAAATCAAACATGTATTTATGCATGGTTATTATTTGTAAGCCACGGATGATGCAAACCCGATATCAAACGTCAATAGCTTTAGATAAGTTTTTATAAATATTAGCCTCGATCTTTGAAAACAGGCTATCAGGGACAGCAATTTTCGCCTTAAATCGATATTCGTTTTAGAAGAGACTTCATTTAAACGAAATATTCAATAAAGGGGAAGTGTCGTTCCCGATTATCCTGAGCGGAATGCAAATGGAATTATGAGACGACACTTTCCACATTCGTTAAGTCTAGTTTTCACAGAACGAGGCTCATGTTTTCTTCTTAGCAAACCGTTTAGCGCCATTTTTATTTCTATACTATCAATGCGCTTCATCCTTCATGGGAAGTTATTGACTTATTGACGTTGCTTTAGACAGACAAAATCAAAAGTATATGCAATTACTGGAGAGATTTTTGTAAGTGTTGTTATAATAAAGTATCATATGACTGTTTATCTCCTCTTACCAAACGCTATCGGCATTATTCAACAAACCACAGTCTGGCAACCAAATATCGACTACTTATCTACCACTATTATCTTCAGACCCCCGTTATCACAAGCAAAGTCGCAGTATAAAAGTCTCTTAAGGCTGTCGTATGTCTCTCTCTGTCTCTGTCTCCCTCTGTCTCTCTCTCTCTTTCTCTCTCTCTCTCTCTCTCTCTCTCTCTCTCTCTTCTCTCTCTCTCTCTCTCTCTCTCTCTCTCTCTCTCTCTTTCTCTCTCTGTCTCTCTCCCTCTCTCTCTCTCGCTCTGTCTCTCTCTCTCTCTCTCTCTCTCTGTCTCTCTCTCTGTCTCTCTGTCTGTCTGTCTGTCCGTCCGTCCGTCCGTCCGTCCGTCCGTCCGTCTGTCTGTCTGTCTGTCTCTCTCTCTCTGTCTCTGTCTCTGTCTCTCTCTCTCTCTCTGTCTCTGTCTGTCTGTCTGTCTGTCTGTCTGTCTGTCTGTCTTGTTGTATGTCTGTCTCTCTCTCTCTCTCTCTCTCTCTCTCTCTCTCTCGTTTCTCTCTGTCTTCTGTCTCTCTCTCTGTCTCTCTGTTCTCTCTGTCTCTCTATATCTGTCTTATCTCTTCTCTTCTCTCTCTCCTCATCCTCTTCTCCTCTCTCTTCTCTATCTCTCATTATTGTCTGTCTGTTGTCTGTCTGCGTCTGTTGTCTTGTCTGTCTGTCTCTTCTCTTTATCTCTCTCTCTCTCTCTCTCTCTTCTCACTCTCTCTGTCTGTCTGTATGTCTGTCTCTGTCTCTGTCTCTGTCTCTTCGTCTGTCTGTCTGTCTGTCCGTCTGTCTGTCTGTCTGTCTGTCGTCTGGTCTGTCGGTCTCTCTCTCTGTATGTCTCTGTCTGCCTGTCTCTCTTGTCTCTCTCTCTGTCTTCGTCTGTATGTCTGTCTGTCTCTGTCTCTCTGTCTCTCTCTCTTCTCTGTATATGTCTGTATGTCTGTCTGTCTGTCTCTGTCTGTCTGTCTGTCTGTCTGTCTCTCTCTCTCTCTTCTCTCTCATCTTGTCTGTCTATCTGTCTCCTGTATCTATCTCTCTCTCTCTTTCTCTCTTATCTTCTCTCTCTCTATCTCTCTATCTGTCTATCTGTCTGTATGTCTGTTGTCTGTCTGTCTGTCTGTCTGTCTGTCTGTCGGTCTTCTATCTCACTCTCTGTCTGTGGTCTGTCTGTCCTCTCTTCTTCGTTATCTGTCTCTCTTCTCTCTCTGTCTCTCTATCTCTCTGTCTGTTTCTTCTCTATTGTCGTCTGGTCGTCGTATGTCTGTCTGTCTGTCTCTCTCTCTCTCTATCTCTCTCTCTCTCTGTCTCTCTCTTCTCTCTCTCTCTTCTATCTATCTCTATCTTCTCTCTCTCTCTCTCTCTCTCTCTCTCTCTCTCTCTCTGTATCTCTTTTCTCTCTCTCTGTTCTGCATTGTCTCGCTCGTCTATTCTGCTCGCCTTTGCTCTCTATACGTCTCGTATATCGCGTCTGTATTTCTCGTCTCTCTCTCTCTCTGTTGCTTCTCTCTCTTTCTATCTCTTTCGTCTCTCTCTCTGTCTGTCTGTCTGTCTGTCTGTCTGTCTGTCTGTTGTCTGTCTGTCTGTCTGTCTGTCTGTCTGTCTGTCTGTTGTCTGTCTGTCTGTTCTGTCTGTCTGTCTGTCTGGTCTGTCCTGTCTGTCTGTCTGTCGTCTGTCTGTCTGTCTGTCTCTGTCTCTGTCTGTCTGTGTGTCTGTCTGTCTGTTTCTATCAACCTTAAACGGTAACAAACAGTAATATGTTTCAAAATGATTTTATGTATATTCACATAGAAATGAGTTAAAAGTCATGTATTAATATATTGTCAATTTTAAAATATTGATCTAAAACATTTTTTTATTTCTAAAAACATACTTTAAATCGTATTTGTGCATTAGGTAAGATTTCACATGACAAACCGAGTGCCACCAAGTGGGTGATATATGAGAAAGCGTGTTATTACGCTTCAAATAGTTAGTACGATTCCCATGTTTAATTGAGCAATTAAGATGAGTTTTAAACATCCCAATGCTTTGCTTTGACGGTTCTAATGTGTTATTCCGGCTTTTATTATTTTGTGTTTAAGTTGCTTTCCTGTTATGAAAGTACTTGACAGAAAGAGTATCATAGTTTGCGATATTATCTGTGGGTGAATGTAATGGAACGCCTAAAAGGATGTATACTTATGTTATACGACATGACAGGAAACTCATTTTATTGATCGACCATACAGACAGGAATGCCCTTCAATTTAATAAGCATTCTGTATTAAATTAGCGATAGATGAACCTCACTTTGAATCCTTTTTGGAGATAAAGCATTTTTTCACGAGGAATTCGGTGGAACAACAAAAGGGAGTAGACATTCGATGCAAGGTTTTATTTTCAATTTGAAATGTAGCAAATGTGCAAGATATGTATAAACAGTTTAAGTACATTACCACACGTTATATAAAATATACGTATTGTCTGAACGACAAAGGCTATTAAAAGACTCCCCTGATCAATCCAGTAGCTAATTGCTAAATTACCTTTAAGTAGACGTTACGTCAAAAATAGTTGTCCGAACGTTTCTCAAGAGATCATAACACCGAAATAAGTATGGGGTTATCCAAATGTGTGATTATTGGATGCGTGTGCATATAGCTGCATGACGCGATGAACAATACACGAACTCGTATAACAATATATGTAATACTCAGCTGGAAATGATTACCGCAACACATGCTTGCCAAAATACATGTGATTTCCTGCATGTATAGATGCCAAGAATGATCAAGATATTTAGACAAATAGGAGACAGGAAAACATCTGAATAAGACAACAATAATAAGTTTTTTAATCGAGTCAATTTTTTCATCCAGTGGCTAATTACCCATATAAATCACACAAACATACATGACATACTATGTAATATAATCATATAGGACATCATATTAAGGTAATAAAAAGCTTCAGAATGGCAGCATTCATATTTAAGTAATAAAAATATTTTCAAAACATATTGTCCATTGTCTCGCGAATACTTGTACAAACACATGCAAGGCTGTAATGGTTATTTGCGTATTACCACAAATCATAGGGATTTCAACACAGATACGTTGAATATTTCCACCATTAAGTTTAATATTTATGAATTCGGTGTTAATGGAACATCGATAAATATTTGAAATTTATATAAAGCTCACAATACTCAAGTCATATAGCCAAATTCAAATATTGCTGTTCACACTTATGCGATTGTCTAGTTATTATTCATTCAGCCGTGTTGACATTTACTTGGCCAATTACTTTCTCGTCCAACTGTTTTAATGCTTTATATTTAGCCGGCGCCATAATGTATGCTACGTTATACAATTTTATAAAAAGCCAAAGCGCTGAAGGCACTGAAGTTGTTCGCTATTGCATAATCTTAGACGAAACTCAGTTTTCAAAATTATGTTAAAGCTTTTTATATCGCAAGTTTGACATGAACACAACCCATTCAAATTGATAAACAGTGTGTCTTAAAGCACAGGTCGAGATGTGTGTGCACTATTTATCCTCATATTTATGTTATAGATATAACTTAGACAAAATAACAACATGTCTATTTTTCGCAATTGGCTGCTGCACTGGCAACCATCTTTAAAAGTTTGGTTGCCTTGTTCAAGAATAACAAACCTAGAATCATGAAAATGTTGTGTTATGTGTATATAATATATATTTTCTTTAAATTATTGAGCAACACGTTTGCCGACATGACATACAATTAATTCATCATGTCTTGTTGTGAGTCGGAAATGATTTGAGCCGGAAATGAATCATTTCCTATGCCTAATTGATCCACAGTCGCCAATTTGTGTTCTATGTTTAATTGGATTGAGGTGTTTAAGCTTTGAACAAGCTAGTTGTCCCTGCTTTTTAGCCCAACTGTAACTAACTTTGAAATTAAGTTCCCTGGGATTAAATCTACTAGCCACAGGCTAACGGGCAACCACTAAACCTGTTAGTTATTCATGATGAAAGATCTGACAGTGAATTGAACTAATTCAATTTGCAAGTCTGAAGACATTAAAGCGACCTTTTCACGTTTTGGTAAATTGACAAATTTAAACGATTAAATAATTTGGAGAGTTCTGTTGTTGTCGTTATATTTTTTCATACTTCGATGACTGCTTATACATATTAAGTTTTAAATACATCTCTTATTGTATGAGCAAGGATGGCCGATTGGTCTAAACGATATACTTTTATTCCAGGGGTCAGTGTTTCGAGCCCAGTGTTTGTTTCTTTAATGTATTAATTGTCATCCCAGTACTAGAGACTCAATAAACGAAAAACACCATAAAATCAGAAAGTGTCGTCCTTGATTGGCTTGTGCGCATTGCACAGGCAAATCAGTGTGCCCAGGCTAATCTTATTTGACATTCATTAAGCCACGTTTTCCCTGAAAGCAGCCAATATGTACATATTTCAATGAAAAACTGGCCAATGTCGCTGCACAAGCTGTTAAACACTGGACTAGCCAATGTCATCGCACAATTGATTACATACACACACTCTGCTGTCTGCAGTGTACCAGTTGAGCATAAACAGGCAGATGCGGGGCAGAGATCACGTTAATGCAAAGCAACTGATGCTTTTGTTGTTAAACATAAAGTCAGTATAATTAAATAAATGTTCGTTTTGAACTCGTTATAGCTCATGTCCACCAAAACGTTTGTCAATGCAAGTTAATAAATTTTATTGTTTATTCAATTTTTTTTTAAGAATATACGATTCGAAGACTAGTTGTTCTAAATCGATGCGAATCGCAAACCAGTCGGGGCTTTTCTTGCAGAAAAACTCATATTCCTAATTACGTTTACAGACGTCTTAATTAAGTATATTGCATCCTCAATTCAAGATAAAAAATCATATTTTAAGTGTAGCACTCCTTCCGAAAAGTGTGTGTCTACGGAAAGATCGGCAGATAGACAAAAAGGCGCGCATATGTCTATTTTGATTCCAGTATATCCACTTTATTTCGCTACGGGGTTTTATAATTTGAAATGTGTTTTCTATCTAGAACCCTGTTTAATTAAGGGATAAACGGAAATTAAACATACATCTCTTTGTCCTTGTAAACATTCATATATTATTCTGTAAACGGACGACTTATATCTCAGTGATCGGATGGTTAATGTCAAAGTCGATTGAAGATGAGTGTAGTATCATAATCAGACTATAAAAACACATGCATCTACCATTTACTTTATTACCCATGCCATTTATGTGGAGATCAAAAGTGAAAATAAAGGACTTACGCAACACATGTTTGCAGTGATTTGGTGAGGTCGGGTTTTTTGAATGTATGAGGTCGTTATGTAAAACAATAACTTGATAATTAACTGTATTTTCTCTTTTTAAAATAATCATGTTCGTAGAAAGATCATCGTCGATTGAATAACAGACTGGCAATGTACATTTACACACTACAATCTTATTGCAACCATTAACACCTCAAGCGATCATTATCTTAGACAATGCTGTGACCAAAATGTCTCTAGATGCTGCAGTACATCATAGGCCAGTAGTAAAGTAATAAAGCACACTACGGGAATTTAATCATGCATTACAAATTCCTAAATGTATTCATAAATGTCCTTATTGGTCATTTATTCGATTACCCAGCTAATTTTACACCAAACTGAAAATGACTTATAGCCGCTCTCCCGACAATCATTTATTCATAGAATCTCTTCGGCACCAAAAATATATGTTAACATAGCTATTTTCCAAAACTATGATCATCGGCAGAGATTGATTTTCTCAGCGACAATTATCATTTACGTGTACCTTGTTAATTAAACATAATATTACGATTATTAAAGAAATAAATATATATCACCATTCATGTATATACGCATGTTTGATAAGGCAACGTTGACATCGCAAACCGAGTATTCCCTCGTGGAAGGCTTCGTTAAAGGTCTATTAAAGGGGCCTTGTCACACTTTGGTAAATTGACAAAATTGAAAAAAAAATGTTTAAGGTTCTCAAATTTTTCTTGAAGTTATGATATTTGACGTAAGGAAACAGTAATACTGAACATTTACCATGCTCTAAAATATCCATTATGTGCATCTTTTGATGATTTTAAAACCTGAAAATTATAAAGCGTTTCAACGCGAAACGATTGAATAATTTGGATAATTCTGTTGTTGTCGTATTTTTTTATGCTACGAGGATTACATATATATAGTAAAAAATAAATCGAATTTGACATGAGAGCGGATGATCTAGTGGATAGGCTCCAGGGGTCAGTGGTTCGAGCCTCGTTGAGGGTTACTTTTTTAATTTCTTTAATTGTATTCTTGTCTTTTACTGGAGATTTTAAACCCAATGTTAACATTTATCAATATAAAGCATTTAATGACAAACTTCAATACATGCCCAAATCTGTGAAAAGGCCTCTTTAAAACCCTAATCAAAATGTGTTTTTTTTGTTCTCTTGAGCCGTTGGGACCTGTTCAAATTTGATGTAAAAATAATCAAACACCTGCATTCATATATTATTCTGTTTTTCATAGTATCAATTGCAAAATATGTTTTTATACACCCTGTAGAAACAGATGCGAAATACCATTCTGTTGGAGGTTTAGGACATATGTGTATAATTTAGCGAATTCTGTACGTATAACGCAGTTTACAGTTTAAATGCTGTTTACAGTGACTGGAAGACAAGAAACCCGTCAAATCTAACAATAATTAAATTCTGAATTATTAAAGAAGGAATCCTCTTGTGAATTCTTTTGAAGATATATGACTTCTGTTCAGGATGGCTTTTATTGGTTTGCCTTTTTACTGTTGGGCACATGAATGTGCCGCTAGATAAATGGCAAATATTTACTGGTAACACGAAATCTCATTCTTTGGCGAAGTCAGCAAGAAACGATAGTCGATTGATGCTTTTGTTTTCATTTGAGTATGTCACGAAAATGAAAGAAATATATTCCGGTGTGTCTTTTTTACCGACACTTGAGCATACATTTATTTCTAAACCCGTATTGATAAAGAAGTGTATCAGACCCAGCTCCCCAAAGGGGGAATTATCTGGGCTATGTTTCTATGAACATTGTTTGGCTACTTGGCTAGAAGAATAATGATGCCTTATTGAAACGATTATATTTGTCCGCTGACATTTTGTATGCTACAATACACTCCTGAAATAAAGAACGAACCCTTTGGGTGATCAATACAATGGCGTGACGAACACATTGACCTTAAAGGAACCAGTTCTCTGACAACTATTTGATTGGGTAATAACTTAAATGACTATAGCATAGCTTTTTAATAAATGTTCATGATTTGTACGTTTCGGTTAATGGTGAATAAATGTAATGCATTGTAAACTATTTACTAATAGATACAACCAATTCACAATAGATGACTTCATAATTTAATAATAAGGTAATATTCTGAAAAGTCAGAACGTCTGAGTTGGCTCCTGTAAAACACCTATCCAATAAACTAACTAAATTACAGGAAATGCCTTCCAGATTGTCCAATAATACTCCAATCATACTCTTCAATTAAGTTCTAATCCGTATCTCAAATTGTATTACTTCTAAGTTACTATTACATATATGTATCATATTTATTTTATCAGTCTAACCTTACAGAGAGCTTGTCAAAATCAGCTTCTAGGATACATCTGTCTCTTTCTATTAAAGCGAGTTTGGGTTTTAGAAATTTTAATGTAGTTAATTCCTTACTGCTATTTTTTATTGTGTTTTACTATTTTAACATTGGCACATTATCCCAATAAAAAATAACAAAAATATTGAAAAAATGAGCCCCACTTTGAATTCGTATTTCAATCCTGTATAATATTTTAAGCACTATGTACACCTACCATGATCCAATCTAGTTAATGGGTTCGATCAGAAAGAACTTATATTTTTATATGAAATTGGTGTTATCACATTGGAAAGACATTGCGATATCTTAATAGACCGTTAGTTATTATATATTCATTACAGAAATAAAACCATGATTGAAGACTGAATATTAGCAACAAAAGGCTGGGATATAATGATGTACACTACTGTTCTGGAAAGCCAATAGCATTCAGGTGCAAATACGCGCGAACACCGACAAAATCTACACTTTCATGACGTAAGTGATGCAATATTCTTTGAACGAGTACATTTATCAACCTTTCCACATGCACTACATTACCCAATCAAACGCAGTTTCAAATTGTTCACTTCTTTATTTAAAAACACAATATGATGCATACAACGTATGTTCGCTTAGACGAATATGCATTCGTGCATGCATTTATTTCACATGCCAATGCTTTATGAACTATGGGATAACCACATAGAATATTCTTCCAGCGATTATATTTAATCTTTATGTAAAACTATAATCAAGACAACACGGCAATCGAATACGCTATTCAACGACTTGCCTGATACCTCGAATTATTATGCAAACTAAGCGGTAATTTTGTCTGAACATTCTAAACTAAAACAGTAACAAACAATGCATGATCAAAACATATCGTTTATTTTACGTGTAAATGCTGATTTAATTTAGATTCTTTATTGTGTATGTTAATGGCACTGCTAAAAGATAAAAATAAGAAACAAACAACGAATCCAAAATCCATATTAAGTTTTTGAACCGAGACTGGCACACCGATAACGGCTTTGAAATGCGAATGCTGCAATTAAAGAACAAAAGATTTGAAACATATCATTTTTACAGTAATTCTTACAGTGCTTAATCGAGATGATGTGTTATTAAATGTGTCTTGTTCTGATAAAACTGCACATGCTAATCTGGGACGACACTTTACGCACATGTATTAAGCCCAGTTTTCCCACAACGCGGCTCAAATAATGAAACGAGAGCGTCAGAGAATGAAGCAGAAGACAAACTCTGTATTAACTGGAAAAACTGTTCACGAAAATTAATTCACGTATCAACCTCAATGTTGACTGACATATACTTTTGTTTTAAAGCATTAAGTCAACGAACAGCTCATGGAGATAAACATCATTGATATCGCCGTGTCATGAAAAGAAATATATCTTTGCTATGGTTAAATGAATAGTTTTCCCTATGAAAAAATGGGTAGACGTTCAAGAAATAACAAACACGAATTCCACTTCTAAAACTATCGCTAGTACTACATAAATTATGACTCCTAATATTGCAAATACTAATTACAATACTCGTTCTTCATTGTGGACTACCATTTTAACTTCTTTACTACATCTTCCAAAAATACTTTATGAAAAAACAACAAAAGCAATGACACCAACTACGACTTTCAATACTGCTAATATATTACTTCACTACTACTACGACTTATTGTATGCAGCCATGTTTATCTCAGTTCGTCCATGCACGCATGAGTTATCAGGCACAGAATGACAGAGGTGTAAACAAAACTTGCATAAATGTGATCCAAATGCCATAAAATGATATGTTGATGTGTAGTTTAAAACAACACGATTTTTAATAACAATTGACACACATAGACGATTATATAACCTTGGGTAATTAAATAATAATATAATATTTAATAAACTAAAATAACACCGTTAAAAATGGCACGTTTGAGAATCAATATAAATGCAACTATTATTAAATAATAATATAATATTTCATAAACTTAAATAACACCGTTAAAAATGGCACGTTTGAGAATCAATATAAATGCAACTGTGCGTTGTTTGTTATACGATGGCAAAATAATGAACTTAAGTAAATGTACAAGCAATCTACTCAACAACATTCGGAAATAGCCAGTGTTGTATAACGTCGAAAAAACGATAAAGAGGCTATAACAGTTGGTAAAACTGTTGTCGACACATACATTCCTAAGATTCGAATTTCCAGAGTGATGTCCCAACAAGTTATGTTCGAAAGGCATGTATGCCTCAACCAAGTTCTCATAACATACATAAAAAGTAATTCATTTAAATCACCAACAGGTAGGACACAACAAGCAATACATATCACTACAAGAACGTGGGTAAAAATGTCTGGAACATATTGTGTACGAAACTTTTCAGATAGGATTACATGAATGCACGAAAAAGTCGTATAATCGTATAATCTCGCTTTAAGGTATACATTCGCGATTTACTACCCTAAGGATAACGCAATAAATAAATAACACTGCGATTTTTATGCATATATCGTTTATGTATTTATTAGATGCTTGTGGATATTGCTGAGTGACGTAATTGATTACACACTGAGTCTTTTAAAAGCGCATTCAATAGTCAGCTGCAAGTGATGAAGGTAACACATGCATGCCATTTCTACATGTATATTAATAATAAAACAGAAATGCCACATGTGAATGGCACCGTAAACCACGACGACGAAGAAAAGAAAAGTTGTAAAATAACGTATTTCTTTATAATTATTAGTTTAAATTGAAAATATCACGACTGGTATATTACATTACTTAAAAAAAGTTAGTATTTTCAGTATATTCGGTAATAAAATTTCGCGATGTGAAATCGAAAGTACATCGCGAAAATAGGTGACATAACGATATACACACTATAAATAACGCGAGTAGATTGATAATTTTATATATAGATTTATACAATTCACTACGCATGCACAATTTGCATTCCTGGGTTTACCACGTGACGATGATGATCAATCTACTGGCGTTAACTAGTACCTGGTACCGGTACCCAGTAACATTTATAACTCGTATTCGATTCTAATGAATAAGTGAAATATTGGTGTGATATTTAACGTCAGTACACAAAACTCAAGTCGTAGATCCATATTCTAGATTAAAATAGCAAATATTATTCAGACTCATGAGAATTGCTTGTTACTATTCATACTGCCGAGACGCCATTTACTTGGCCAATTACTTTCTCGTCCTATTGGTGTTACGGATTTGGATTTACATTAAGCCGGCTCCATTGAGTAATATACGGTGTGCAATCCAATAAAAATGTACGGTATGTGTTCGTCTGCATAAAAGGAGGACTATTTAGCTGAAACAAAATTGCTAACTGTTTGGTTAACATGATGACCTTAACATAGATCAACTGATAGTTTGGGTGTTTAACATTAAGTCGAATAAGACGATTTAATGATTACAAGTTATTATGTCGTTATAGTACCGGTTCATCAAAAATTAATGTAATTCATAATAAAAATGCATCAATTTTTATGAAAGCATATGTTCTTTTCAGACGAATTGAATTTTTCATGTTCGAAATCGATAATAATCTCGCGAAAAAAGGGACATTGTTTTAGTAGACAACAGTGGTTATAAGGCTAACAGACGTCTTATTTAATTATGTTGATTTCTATAATAGAGATTATAGCTATATTTTCTTGTAATGCGTGTTTTCTATTCGTTTCCCTACGTGATATAAGGTCATTGACAATAACTTACTTTTCCTATACTATCAATGCGATTCATGCGAAAAAAATTGGATTGTTAATTTAATTGGATAATGGACTGTAACATTAAAGATTAAAGCAACACATGTCTGCAGTGGTTTGGAGACTTTGACTTTTAATATATGTGTCAGTACGAAATGTATTACATAACTTGTTGATTCTGTGTACTTATTCTAACAAACACCATGCACATAAAACGATAATGATCTATCGACCAACAGAATGATAATCATTATCTTCAATCCACAGCCTTGTCGCCACTATTCACACCACCAGAGCTCAGTATCTTAGACAAGACTGCGCACCATATGTCACTATAAACTGAAGTACATGTACTTAACTTAGTTACTGTAATTGAATATGTTAGGCCAATTGTAGAGTATAGAAGAAAATTAAACAAAAGTTTAGAATGGTTCTAAATAACACTACATGATAAGGGATATTTTTTCGAGCTACTATATTTTTACATAAATTCAATTCCTTGCGACCATTCTTTTCCTTCTCGAATGATATAAAAGGCATTAATTTGCAGAATCCTTTCGGCAGCAAAAATATATGTCAACATAGCTATTTTGAACACTATGCTCATGTTAAGTGATTTTGTTCCCATCCAAATAAGTCATTTATGTGTATATTGTTAAACATATGTATTATTATTTTTAAAGGTATGTACAATAAACTTAAAATGTGCGTAGATACTATTTGTTTTAAAAGATAATACATCGAAAACGAGTGTCCTCAACTGAAAGGCTTGTTAGAGAGCTTATAAAAACCCTCATTAAATTTGTTTTCTTGGTTGGCTTAAGCAATCAAAACTGCTATATATATAATTCTGTTTTTTTAACGATATAACGATTATAGCAAAATGTGATTTTGATAACCCTAAAGACATGCTACCTCGAGCACAAATGCGATATACAAGTATGTGTGATTTAACGGCCAATTTTGAATACATAGAATGCATCTTAGAGTTACCATAAGAAAGGCAACCCGTCAAATCTTATACATTATTATTCAACAATGAACCCTCTTGTGTATTCTTTTGAACACAAATGACTTCAGTTAAGGACAGCTTGTATTTGTTTGCTTTGTTGTTCTGGACAAATGAGCACAAAGCTAGATAAATGGCCGATAAGCAATGCTAACAAGAAATAGCATTCTTTTGCAAAATCAGAAAGATAGTCGATTCATGCTTTTGTTTTTACTTTGGTTTAAAACAAAATGCAAATAATATATTTAAATATATAAAGATTTTTCTTGTTTTTAAATATACTATATCAAACATGAACTGTCATACCCGTTTTGAAAGACAATCGTTATAGCACTAGTGCTAGGACGATATAAAAGTGTGTCAATCGTTTCATAACGTCGCCTGAGACAGAAGAATTGACGATAGGTGAAAAAAAGGCTATAAGGTTCGAGCAAGTCAATTGCTATTAGACGTATTCCTAGGACGGCTTGCACTGACGGTTTGACCATGAGCTACCAATTGGGTAATTTGAGAGAACTATACTTCTCTGATTGACATATACAACATAATGGCTTGCCCAAGTTATATTTTCTACATGCATTGAAGGATTTCAAAATCTTGATCACACATGTTAACCTATATGACAAAATATGTTATACACATACACCATATAGCAAAGTCTAAGATCAAGGTCATATTTAAGTGCTCAATTCATTAAAATATCATTTTAAAGGAATGTTTTTTTCGAGCTATATATTACTAATATATACAACGATTTTTTAATAACTTGACACAAATACTTCGCTATATCTGATTATGAGTTGCACACAAAATCAAGACATATATACTTAAGGTTGATATCATACTGTAAGGTCAAAGGTCGTTAATATAACATTTTAATGCTTACATATCGCTTCTTCGATTTTACTTTCAAAATATCTTGTCAGAAATGTTAACCTGTAATAGATTAAATATTCCCCACAATGACCAGATAGCTGTCTTCAAGGACAAAGTAATGATCAAAGATTAAGATCTCTTCAAGGCAAGGTCATACATTGAGATGAAAGGCCGAAACAAATTTAAAGCATGCTACAAATAACATATCATTTATATTTATCTCATGACTTGAATGATTAAGAAAAAAACAATATGTATTTTTAATGACCAATGTATTTCCCAACTTGGTATCAATGGTAACAAAAAAGAAACTATTTATACTACAATTGTGTGTCGCCTATATTCAGAGAAGGACATTGAAAGAACTTAACAATAAAATGAACCTATCCCAAGAAGCTTAATGTAAGAATCATGTCGTTTCTGCACCAGAAAATCTGCTATGATTTTCTTTGTGTTCGATTTCAATATAAAATCAGTAAGAAAAAAGTATGTACATGTTTTTTCAAATAATACACATTCCACAGACTAACCGTGGATGCGGAAGCAAAGACCATGGTTATAATCGGCCTATAAGTCAATATTGCCTATTATATTAGAAACCAAAGGCCATCACTTCATTAAACAGGTTTCAATATGGCTTATTATTAATTATATACATGATTCTATTATATTGCACAATATATGCAGATTCTGTCAATAGTGAACGAAACAAAGTTTGTATCACACCCACCGCCTATTAAACGACCCGTAATGTAAGGGGGACACATGGTTGGGGTACCATTCTTAAATATTACGGAAGCAAGAAAAGGAGGAAATTACTCATTAAAGAAAGTTCATCTAAGGCTTAATGGAAATACACAAAATATAATGACCGATTTTTATTAAGAAAGAAAGGAATATCAAGATTCTATCCTACCCACACACCAATGGTTGACATGTTAATGATGATGCTTTTCTTTGGCAGGTCTCCAATTTTAAATGTTCTTTAACCGACGTCAACTGTGTTACCGACATGCAAAATATTAGATAAGTATGTGGATTTCAGAAACAAATGTCACATAAATTTAAGCTTAGGATGGGGATGGCACCAAGCCCTGCAGCCCGTATACTTGGTCGCAAGTGTGTGCCGGATTTGCGCTTTTGTGTTGTTTCTGTTGTTGGTTTTGTTAAAAAGGCTTTTTGTAAGGTTGAGAGATCCAGATTAGAGAATAAATTAATTGTTCTGAACACAATTTGAATAAGTCGTGTTGTCGGTGTAACAGTGTAATACTGTGCATTTATGCCCCCGTATCGAACGATCGGGGGTATATTGTTTTTGGTCTGTCTGTCATTGTATGTATGTGTCTGTGTGTCTGTGTATCTGTGTGTCTGTGTGTCTGTCACAAAACTTTAACCGTGGCAATAACTTTTGCAATACAGAATATAGCAACTTGATATTTGGCATGCATGTGTATCTCATGGAGCTGCACATTTTGAGTAGTGAAAAGTCAAGGTCAAGGTCATCTTTCATGGTAAAAGGTCAAATATATGGCTTCAACGCGGTGCAGTAGGGGACATTGTGTTTCACGCGCACAGCTCTTGTTTATGTTTACAAAAGAAATCATGATTTCCAAGTTTGTTCAATGTATTAGAGATCCAGATTACAACAAGTTTGATAATTAATTGTTCGATACACGATTTGAAGATGTAGTATTGATACTATAGCATACTACTTGATTTTAATTGTTTTACGTCTTAACTCACAATTTCAAGATTTCCACAGCATAAGATGGACTACATACATATGCTCAGAAAGCAATAACTCTGAATAGTTGTGTTACTAGTGTAAGATGCAAGAAAAAATAAATGCGGTTTAAAGGCTCCTATTTGTACTACACACACAATACTTGGCCACAATTGAGTACTCAAAAAAATCAAGAATGCTAAATGCATATGCAGTCTTACATCTCGAAACATTATTGCATTATCTGGACAAAAGCCAAGTAAACGCTTTACATATATAATAATAAATCTTAATTCAATTAACGGCTCTTGCTGGTATCAATGCTATAGCACCAGTTGACTCTATTAATAAAAACAATTCTGCATTCATGCCGATACAATTATGTAATAGAATCTACCACTGTATAAATAATGTTAGAAAATCCCATGTGACTTGAATCACGAAAGAGAAAACGTTTGAAGTGAAGTGGAAGCATTTATAATTAATAAATCAATTCAAACCGATATCTGTAAAGTCAATCATGTGAACATTCAAACCTACATTAAGTTTAGTCGCTAATTAATGTAGTAATATCACAAATCTAAGTGGTTTCAAAATAGATCCACTTCATATCCCTTGTATTGATTTGAGTGCCAGCACAGACTTAATGCAAATTGCAAATTAATGGTTAGTATTATTTTTGTGCACTTGCTTTGCATTGAAGTATATGCTAACAAAAAAGCTGAGTGATGAACATCAGTATCCAAACTCTAACAATACATGTATTGCTTGGGAGAATTCGCAACAAGTCATTTGTATACCTTTTAACCGAATCATACATTCATATAAAGGATTTTATCTTCTTTTTCCTAGTACCATCCATTCGTATAAAATCAGCCATCCACCTAATTAAGAATCTAAAACATATATCTGATAAAATATAGTCATTGATTTTTATTTTAAAATTCTGTCATATATACATATATATATATATATATATATATATATATATATATATATATATATATATATATATATATATATATATATATATATATATATATATTTTGTTGGGGGGGTTAACATAATACATGTTCAGAATTCGTGTATACATCAGGATTTCTAGGGTTCCATTCTAAAATCGGTGTGCTACTAAGAACATATATGATAGGTTAATTATGTCGCAATAGTTTGGTTTATTATCAAGAACTGTTTGGCAAACATATGTACTGATGTAGTTAATGTAGAATGTGTCAGAATAAAATAAATTGTGTATTTACATTCGATAGCATTCACGTTTGAAATATCAACCGTGTTGGATGGTTTTCACATTAAAAACGTATGTTACATTTTTATTGCATATATGTGTCAATCATCTTCTTTTTATTGTTAACGTGACTCTATCGAATAGTTGCGGCGTTTTGTGGTTTTCCAAAAAACGCCGCAACTATTCGATTAGGGTTAACCCATAAATTGAAGTCAACGGTTTAAAATATACTTATCCCGTATTACGCTTATTAAAAAAAACAATCCCTCGTTACAAGCAAGTGCGCTTATGACGACCCACGGCATTTTTTGCAATCCTCGCGCGTCTTGTGTCGCCAAAAGAACGCGACTGGAGCGCCAGCCCGGTGTGACGATGATATTTTGAGACATTTTCAAATGTTTGTGCATATTCATGCAAGGCTACACACTCGTTTATAACTTCTGTTTAAGCCACACACTATACATATATTATGTTTAATTCCATTTACTTGGAAGACTCATATGCTCCCAGTAGGATAGACAGCCTTTTTGAACAGAAAATTCCGAATATTACTCATCGATGTAACATTCTGAGGTTCCGTATTAATCGACTTAATACTGTAAAAGCTTTTTAAATATGACATTATATGGATAACCATACCAGTTGCAAGTCATTATGTTTAGCTAGCTTCCTTCATTATATCAACTCTATCCATTAGCGCTTTTCAGCTTGTAACAATACAAAACTAGTTAACAATCACTGCCATTGCTGTAGTAACGTTCACAAATGGACATTTAAGCTACGAGATCATGAAAAATCTTATTATAAAATTGTGGCCCTTTATTAAAGAAACCGATTGCCAAACAGTAAGACACAAATTTTCAAATTACTAGACAAGACATACATGTACACAACAAACACACAAATGAATAAATCTGTAATGTAGTAACAGCCTTGTCGTGAACGGTAAATGCAAATAAATCGGGATTTAAACCGGTTTTAACAGGAGCATCAAATCTCACAATTCATTGGCCCGATACATGATTATTTCGAAATCTTACTAATGTTTACATTTATATGTAAATGCATATGTGCCCAATGGTATATAAGTACTCTATAATCAAATAGAAGGTCAATTACGGACCGTATATGCGAAAACGAATTAAGCAGCATTAACCCATTTATGCTTAGTGGACTCCTCCATTTTTCTAAATTGGATCAATTTATTTCCAAAATTAGGGATGTCTAGTACATTAATTTCTATATTTAGAATATTTCTTACAGAAATTATTTTAAGCAAACAGCGCAGACATTGATGAGACGCCGCATCATGCGGCGTCTAATATGGGTTAATGCTGTTTACCAAGGCCTTTTTTCTAGACGCTATGCATAAATGGGTTAACCATACAAGAAAGTAAAGTCAAAGTACGTCCCACTCATTATTGTTCACCAATTGCTCAAAGCCAAAATTGATAAAAATGCTTCATAACAATTCAAAGTTCCAAGAGCAACCTTTTATAAGCTTACTGATAGATATCAATGCACACGTTTGACCTAGAATTCTTGCGTTAATGTATGCAGCGAGAATGGATGAATTTTCTATTTATTTTTTTTTTTTTTTTTTTTTTTTTTTGCATACATTTTAATTTTGCCGTATAGTAATACATGTACATACATTCATATACAATTCATGTAAAATCGTTCAACATACATAGCAAATAATAAACACGTACATGTAGGGTGTGTATAGCCATGAGAGTAGTAATCAAAAATTGATATTCAACACATGTTTAAATTTCGAATTCGGAAAAAGGAAAGAAAATAAAAATACTGTATAATTATTCTTCATAGATTGAAGATTCACATCAATGGATATTAACATAGTTTCGATCATATCCCATTCCTGTTTAACTATTAACATATATTTGTCTTTCATTTTTTGCAACAAAAAAAAACAAAGAAAAAAACAACAATATTGGTTTCCTTATAAAAGTAAAAGTAACAACATTGGTTTACTTATAAAAGTAAAGTAACATGTCATAACAGTAGAGTAACACATGTATGTGTGTGTAATTTTTTTCTATTTATAAAATAATATGCACATAAGGAAGATGAATTATTTAATTGCTGAGTCGCATTATGTGTATTAAATTTAAAGTGCAGATTTAACAAAATGCAGATGTGACGAACTATACATATATTAGGTGTTATGATTAATAAAGTAGTTGCATGGGATGTCTGAAAACGTTTTGACTCATGACCAGTTTTTCGATTCTTCTTCTGTTTTTATTTTTGTTTTGTATATTTCAATTGTTTGTTTCATGCTATTTACAAGTCCAAATTTTGAGGGCTTTCTAATTTTCTTTTGAGAATCAAAAATGTACCGATTGATTTAAGGCATACAATGTTTATATCAGTCAGTTTGGAATTTGTAATCCCAAGTATTAGATCCTGACATGTCAGCTGAGTTAGTAAGCTAGGTCTACTTCTCTTGATGATTTCAACAGAAAATTTAACAATTTCTTGGGTAAAGGGGCAGTACCAGAACAAGTGTGTTATGTTTTCTATTTCATTATTACAGAATGTACATAGATTATTGGCAACAATTTTCATCTTGAACATTATAGATTTTGTTCCCAATATTCCGTGGATAATTCTTCACTGCAACCATATAATATATCCCTAGTTAAATTGAACACCAGTGTATATACCTTTTTCCAATCTATATTTACAAATTCTGAATTCCATTTTGTTTGACTAGTTGAAATATAACTATTTTGAATTAATATTTTATAAATATTTTGTCTTCTTTAGGACTGGTTACTATTTTCTTTATATAAGTCGGTAGTATAGGCCCTTGGGTTTTATTGTTTAAATTTGACATGTTATGACAATTTCCAATGTATCTTCTTATAATGCTGGTTAATCATTGGTTTAATAGGAAATTAACATGTGTTCCTAGAAGTAATTCCAGAGATTCTTTGGAAATAAAACAATCACTTTCTATCATCATGTCTCTTAAAAAGCGGATACCTCTTTCATATAAACTTTTCATATTAATATGACTGTTGTTCACTTTAAAATTATGATTATAAAATAGTGGCATGTCCAGAATATCATCACTTTTTATTATTGGCAGCTTTTCAATATACAATATATATGCTTTCAATACATCAAGCCAAAATTTATTTTTTAGCTGTAAACATACTTTCTCGGTGTACAATTTACCAGTGTTAACAATTGTTTTAAAGTCTATTATCGATTTAACAAGTGTGTAACAATTTCCTTCGCTTGACACAAATCTCTTCAGCCATGTTAGTTTCGTGTATTTCTCAAATGAACATATATCAATCATATTTAAACCGCCTTCATTGTAAAAGATTTTATTTAAATGTTTCATGGTTTCTATTTTTGGTGTTAGTAGTAATATAAATAAATGCGTAAGTAAAGGTAATAGTAATGATTTAACAATTGTTATTTTTCCAAGTGGTGTTATATTTCTGCGATTCCAATGACTTATAGCTCTTCTTATACTTTCAATTTTATGTGTGAAGTTTGTTTCTACCATGTTTTCTAAGTTAACATCAAAGGTTATTCCAAGAATTTTAAAAGTAGTAGCTCCCCATGTCAGTTTATATTTAGTTTTAATTGATCAAGTACTATACTTCATTGAGCCTAAGCAAATTAAATTAGTTTTGTCATAGTTAATGGTTAGTCCTGAGTACCTTGAAAATTCATGAAGCATGTCTACGGTACAAGTTAGGGATGATTCTGATCCGTCAAGTAGTAGAGATGTATCGACAGCAAATTGAGAATTTTATATTCTATGTCTTTTATTCTTATTCCTTTTTATTTTTTGCTTTCCCTTATTTTAATAGCGAGAATTTCTGCACATATAATAAAAATGTAAGCACTTATTGGGTCTCCTTGACGACAGCCCCTCTCTATACAGAAGGTGTTCGACAAGAATCCATTTATTTTTATTGAGGCCATAGTGTTATGCAAGAACATGGATATCCATTTTTGAAACATTGGTCCGAAATAAAAAAAACTAAAGGTGGTTTCTATAAATTGGAAAGACAAGGTATCGAACGCTTTTTCAAAATCGATTGTCATTAGTAAACAAGGTAAATTATTATCTTCAGCGTATTTCAGGATGTCATAAAGTAACCTTGTGTTTTCACCAATAAATCGTTCTTTAATAAAGCCAGTTTTATCTTTGGAGATTAAAATATCAAGTACAGTTTTTAGTCTATTTTCTATAGATCCTGATGCTAGTTTGTAAACAACATTTAATAAAGTGAATGGTCTTAAATTTTTCAGATGACACTTGGGCTTGTTTTCTTTTGGTATGCAAGTTATAAATCCATGTTTTTGTGTTATGGATAAGGAATTTGTAATAACGGCATAATTAAGACTTCTTACAACAAAATGACCTAACTTTTTCCAAAATACTTTAAAGATTTCAGCAGTGAATCCATCAGAGCCTGGACTTTTGTCAGATTTCATGTTTTTAAGAGATATGGATACTTCCTCAATATTAAGCATTCCTTCTAATGAGTCAGATTGAACTTTATTCAACTTTGGTACATCAACACTAGATAAATCAGCGTTTATGTCATAATTAATTTCGGTGTCTTTCTTTTGTACAATGTTTTATAAAATGAGACAGCTTCATTTAAAATTTCATTTTGATCCTGCAACTTAACACCATTTTCTAGTTCAATGAAAGGTATCGACTTGTTTATATAATAGCTTGATTCCAGCGAGCAAAAGCATTTTGACGGTTTTTCCCCATCTTCTATCCATTTAGCTCTAGAACGAATAAAATACCCTTTAAGTTTATTTTCCCTTATATTTTCTAATCTAATTCGTGATGTAGTTCTATTAGTTGGTCTTTATTTGTTTTATTTAGTAATTTTTGAAGTCTGTCAATTTCCTGTATAAATCAGATTCGCGGTTTTTGTTTAGTTTACTTTTATATGACGAGAATGAAATAGTTTTTCCTCTGATTTCCATCAGTAATGTTTCTAGGAATAGCTAGTCGTTGATGACAAATTGTATATTATTATTGTCAATTTGTTCAATGTTTTCAAAGTTGTAAATGGGAAAACAATATTGTTGCTTAACATTTTCAATCAAAGTATTAATGCAGTTTAAATAGTATATATCCTTTAACAATGTATTGTTGAATTTCCATAGACCTTTTCCATGTGCTACATCTTCAAAACTTTTCTAAATTTTGCTATTTCCAAAATGAGCCTTTCAATGAAGAAACGTCTTATTTGTATATTTCCTTCGATGAGAAATCAAACGCCGTCTGATCATTATTTTATACACATCTTTAGTGGTTATAAAGAAACTTCAACAGACGGATGAATAAGTGCTGGGTAAGATTAATTCTTGTTTGACTAAATCGTAAATGTACAACTGGTGTTGCATATTGAATATCACGATACCAGATATTTCAGATTTTCCAATCGCATATTCAGCTGAAAACAATGTCTATTAAATTACATACAGGGAAAATAAAATCGGTACATGTCTGCTAGTTCGTTTGATGCTAGTTAACCATAAACAACATTACATCGTACACACAAGTAAAAATAATGATAATCGCATGCGACAAGGCCTGTTTCACTTGAGAATAATATCGACAAGTCATGCGCTTAATGGCAGGTTCATAAATAATACATAAACACATCCAGAAATACATCACCTGAATATAAAACATGTGCATATGGACCGTGCTCTGTGAAATTGGGGTTTAATGCATGTGCGTAAAGTGTCGTCCTAGATTCTCCAGTGCAGTCCGCAAAGGCTAATCAGGGACGGCATTTTCTGCATAAGATAGATATTTGCTAAAAAGAGACTTTTCTGTAAATATTTTTTTATAAAAGCTGAAAGTGTCGTCCCTGCTTAGCATGTGTGGACTGCATACGCTACTCTGGGGCAACACTTTGCGCAAATGCATTAAACCCCCTTTTCACACAACACGCCCCATATAAATTATAGTGAGGTCATTCAAACGTCACGTTGTTTAAGTGAACCTGGTAATTTCTGGGAAATCTGACCTTAATGCATGTGCGTCAAGTATCGTTCCAGATAAGCCTGTGCAGGGACATTCATTCCGCCTACACCGATATTATGTTTAGATGATACTTTGTATTAACACAAAATACCATTAAAGCAGAAAATGTAGTCCCTAGTTAGCCTGTGCCGGCTGCACGGGCTAATCTGGGATGTCTTTTTACGCGCAGGAATTCATCCAAACTTTTCTCGAATGAGACTAACGGTTACACATACACTCTGTCTTCATGATAATAAGCGAGATTTATACAAAGCTTTCATCGTACAATTGGATGAGATAAGAAACTGAAATGCACGCCAATACCTACTTAATTCAAAGTCGGGCGCGATGCTGGAGTCATATTTGGTCTTGTTTCCAGTAGAGGTCGGGTCTGCTATTCCCAGGATATCGCTCAGGATTTTCTGCCTGTAAGAGTTCACATTTTTAAAATCGACCAATGGCAACATCTGATATAGGTTAAGTTATGTGTAATAAAGAGCAACGAGAGTCGTCTGCAGAAAAGTTGAAATATATTTATTATTGTGACATGTGTTTATATGTCACAAATGAGTTATGTGATCAGACGAAAATAATACAGGAAATAATTTAATTATATATGTTAAACATACACCGATTTACATTTCTAGCGCATATAGACAGTTAACTATGAGTTATTAGTTACGCAAATTGGTGCCCATTTACGTTTGAACACCTTTTTATAATGTTCTATAATAAACCTATTTAATATTTGTCAATAAAATCACTCATGAACGCTAAGGTTACACTTAGATATTCGCTTGTTTATGGTAAAACTTATTTTTTTACAATAAATTGAACATGTTTGTTTAGTTGTTCCACAATATAAGTTTTTCAGCACTTAGCAAATTCCCTGGTAGCTTAAAATACTTAACATGATATACATTTACCTCGAAAACAATTAACCACAATAAAATAACGTGTGGAATAAATGCATTCATTTATATATAAAGTCAAATGTTGTAAATCACCAGTATTTCAATATAATGTTATGTTTTAGTGTTAATTTATATAATAAATTGGCCGATATTTCAATATAGAATGAAATTTATTTGAAAATTGCGCGTATATAATGTCATTTATTTGAAAATTGCGCGTATATTACTTTTGGTTCTGAATAGACGTAATCTGTATTAGTCAATGAGAGAATATTTTTCTTATAACATTGTTTTATTACATACATAAATAACTAGTGTGTTACACGCATTTTATAAAAAGTCCCAATCCGTCAATTAAGCATAGCATGCAGTCTTGGTATCAAGACAAACTATAAATCATCCATGCAAAGTTCATTCTTCCAAGAAATGATTGTTCCGCAACTATTCGATGGGGATATTTGCATATATACGATAAATCACCATCTACCAGATAACACAACAAGGGCGCCTGTGTTTGACACTCCTCAGGCCCGTAGCAAGAGTTTTGAAAAGGGGGGTGCGAATTTTTTTCCATCGACGATTGTTCTTGAGCAACGAAGTGGCGAAGGGGGTCGGGAGGGGATGTCCCCCTCCTGCAATCGGGAGTTTTGGAGGTTCCCCCTTGACAATTTTGAAAATGGAACGTAAACTACTGCATTCTGGTGACTTTTTAACTGTATTTAGAGACTGAAGTTATAGAAATTTCACTTGCATTGACCCTACTCAGTGACTGATCGACATGAATATGATAAAACATACATGTATTCCTAACCATGTTTTTCAATAACCACCTTTTTGATCAGTCACGGATATACATCATTTTATATGATGTTAAACCCGGCACTAGTATGAGTGCACACACTTTGTTTACATATGCAACAACAAATTTATAGAATGTAAAATCAAACAATAAGAACGGTATAAAATATCATTATTTATTGGTATCTTGGAAACATGATAAATTTGGTGTGTTTCACCATTCCAACATACTACCATTCATAAATCGAGAAAATTAAATAGAAATATTTGACTTGTTTCAAAACAATAAATAAAAATATTTCACTTTTTTTCAAAACAATTATTTGCATGCTACTATGGATAGTACCAGAGGATTCGCATTGCTCTAAACGTGCTAATAGTGTATTGTACAACAAACACTGAATAACAAAACTGGGTCTTCTCTAATCTGCATCAACACTAAAAAGAAATCAAAATGGTATGACCGGTTAATTAAAAATTTTTTTAACTTTTTTAAACAAATAAGTTATCTTTTTTCTAAACCAATTTCATACAAATATAACACTTAAGGCTTTATTAAGACCCTATAACCACAACTGGCCCAATGGTCTCAAAGTTCTTAACAATGTATACCAGGACTTTGAAGAAAAAAAGATGTACTTATTTGCTCATTATATGCTCAAGATCCATCACAGTTGAGGAACATTAAACGTTAACGTCCACCTGATTATATGTTATAACGTTTTTTAAATTCATTATAACAACTGCTTAAGAGTAGGACATTCCTAGTGTCAAGTTTGACATGATTAAAATATTGTGGAAAGTTATTATGTGGAGCAGAACTGATGCCATTAAGTGTTGGTAAACTACAAAAAGCTACATTACTTTGCAGAAATGATTTGTTTTCTTGTCATTCAACAACAAAATTAGCCTGTCTTGAACATAGCTGATATTTGTGTTGCCGGAAAACCATTAAGGGGATCTGAACATGGTTGTACGGGGATATAACAAGAGCATCGCATAACGGGTGCCACGCTCGGCTGCGAAAGCTTATCAGAATATTAATTTTTTTACAGGTCACAGTGACCTTGACCTTTGACCTAGTGACCCAAAAAAGGGTGTGGCATGTAGAACTCATCAAGGTGCAACTGCATATGAAGTTTCAAAGTTGTAGGTGGAAGCACTTTGATTTTAGAGCCTATGTTAAAGTTTGATATTAGAGGTCACAGTGACCTTGACCTTTGACCTTGTGACACAAAAATGGGTGTGTCGTGTAGAACTCATCAAGGTGCATCTACATATGAAGTTTCAATCTTGTAGGTGGAAGCACTTTGATTTTAGAGCCAATCTTAAGGTTTAAGCACGACGCCTACGGCGGACGGCGGACGTCGGAAGGCGGACGAGCTGGCTATGACAATAGCTCGGGTTTTCTCCGAAAACAGGCTCGCTAATAAAAAGACAACGCATTCTGTCGAAAATGCTGTGCACAATGTGTATAAATCGTGGCTTTATCATTGTGTTATGATATCTACTAAAGTTATGACTTTAACAGACATTAATAGCGATGACAAAAGTTACAAAAAAAAGCATTAAGTATCAAATATCTATAAATATCGATTTTATACGGATTAATGCCAGGTTAATACTTTTGCGTTATACAGAAAACAATATCCATTTATAACAAGGATTCCAATTCCATTTTTGCGGGGACCGGCTTCCTAATCATAGATCTTCTCAAATTCTTCTCAAATTTTACTGTCAAATCTTTTGTTGATTTTAACAATTCTACGGTTAAAAATTGTAAATAAAAATCACGCGCTATCTTGGAAACTACTTAATCGAGAAATTAATTATATGGTGACCTGTAGTTTTCATATTGAATACACCATTATTTTAACGCTTAAATAAGAAGACTCACTGGGTGCCTGGAAAAAAATAACAGTTTTTTCGTCAAATAAAGTTGGTTGCAACTTATAGTACAAGTTTTTTACTCGTCAACGCACCCCCCCTCCCCCCCTGGCTATGGGTATTCTCCTTTAAGACGGATGGCAAGTTGGAAAGAATGCCAAAATACATAACGAGTCGGTCTCGCACTCAATATGATATTAATAACAGCAAGTATAGGGATTTACATAGCAAAAGTGCTACATAAAACATATTCTTTATATGTCTTCTGCATTAATGGCTATTATAAAGTTATGAAATATATATATAGTGTGTGTATCTTTTACATATTAAGGTTTGCTAAGGCTTAGCTGAACTTGTGGTAAACATTAACTGGATATTTACTGCTAACTGTTTATAGAAAATCAATCATACACATCAAAATAACAACAAAAATAAAAACTATGTATTTAAATATAATACTTAATACATATACTTATGCATGCATTCAGTCAGAAGAACATCGGCATTTGTTATATTACTCGAAACATTAATTGTATCGCATACCAATATATTTTAAATTGTTACAGAAAGTATATACACACTTTTGGTAATGCACTGTTTAAAATTATTTAACATTACCTGGTAAATTCGGCGTTTAAATTCTCTGAGCAGTTCACTTGACACCAAAGAAAGGTAAAGAAGAACCCCAAAGCGATTCCATTACGCGCCATTTTGTCAAAATTACTTTATATCATCAACAACTTTTTTTTCAAGACCTAACAACACTTAGTCACCAACGCTTTTCAAATGGCGTTCATCGTGGTTTGTTTCCCAACTGAAACTAACGCTTCAGTCAATTTGAACTATTCGCAATAAATATTTAATTCACGAAAAACCGGTTTTCACGCATTCCATGCGAGTGTAATAACACCACATATATCATTCAAAGCACTACATGAATCAAGTTTCTTTCTGCTGTCACTAAACCCCGGAGAGGTGGCTTCAAACCAACAGCGTTTGACTGCCAATACCAGGTGAGAAGAACTGCATAATTCATGACAATTTTCCAGTTTCATTAGCAAAGAGCATGAAGCAACGGCAATCCACAAACAATCAACGAGTTTACAAGTTTCCCCGAACATTAACGCTGTGTAGTGAAAGTTTTCATTAAGATTCACTCCGATCGAGTTTCTACCAGATTTTTCGTAAGTAATCAATATAACAAGGCGTATAAACCTTCCAAATTATTGTCAAATGCGTTCCTTCGGCTAGATATGTATATTCTTACAATCATCGTATTTCTATCTCGATCGAACATCCAATTGGCATCAATATAGTCGCTAGCTCTCCTTATGTTGCAAAGACTGAAGACAAATACTTTCATTGGAATTGTGAACAACAACAAATATAAAGCTTCACAAACACATTGTGATTTGATTACCAGTATATGCCGATCGCATGGAGCTGCTGACGAATACAAATGCCGTTTTTTGCTTTCACTAAATAATAATATAACAAAAATATTGTAGGTGTGTAAATGGGGTTGTTTCCAAACGAAGTAAAAACTTGAAATGTATTGGAAACATGGTGCAAATGATTATCGTATAACTACACACCAATTACAAATCAGTGTTGTAACAGAGTTCTTTCTTGGTGATATGAAATTTAAACTATGATTGATAGCATATATAAGGTCATTTTTAATTTAACAAATTAAAGTTGTACTCGTTTAAATAAATACGGGTTAATGGAATGCTTAAGTTTTTATAAAAAAATCATGTGAATGTATTTTAAAGTAATTGTAAAACAGACTTCACGTATTCATATATCTATTCATGTATTATGAACATTTGAAGTAGTAGAAGTTGAAGTAGTAGTAGTAGTAGTAGTAGTAGTAGTAGTAGTAGTAGTAGTAGTAGTAGTAGTAGTAGTAGTAGTAGTAATAGTAGTAGTAGTAGTAGTAGTAGTAGTAGTAGTAGTAGTAGTAGTAGTAGTAGTAGTAGTAGTAGTAGTAGTAGTAGTAGCAGTAGCAGTAGTAGTAGTAGTAGTAGTAGTAGTAGTAGTAGTAGTAGAAGTAGAAGTAGTAGTAGTAGTAGTAGTAGTAGTAGTAGTAGTAGTAGCAGTAGCAGTCGCAGTAGTAGTAGTAGTAGTAGTAGTAGTAGTAGTAGTAGTAGTAGTAGTAGTAGTAGTAGTAGAAGTAGTAGTAGTAGTAGTAGTAGAAGTAGTAGTAGTAGTAGTAGTAGTAGTAGTAGTAGTAGTAGTTGTTGTTGTTGTTGTTGTTGTTCTTTTTGTAGGGGTTCTATTATTATTATTATTATTATTATTATTATTATTATTTGTATTATTATTATTATTATTATTATTATTATTATTATTATTATTATTATTATTATTATTATTATTATTATCATGGAATCAATAGTTGAGGCGCTTTCTAGCTTTATTATTAATCAGCGACTATGAACGCTTTAGTAGTAAATATATGTAGTGTCAAAACTATCGATGAAAAGCTTTGCAGACGCTATGTTATTTACCGATTACGATTTATGACTTTCAATTAATTGTAAAATATTTTGAACGTGTATTATGGTTAGGAGTGTAAGTTCACTTTTTATCCGATAATCTTAATTTGAATATTATACTCTCTTTTTTTTTCAAAAATCATCATTTCGCCATACTGTGGACAAGTCCCTTTAATGATTAGTGCATATGTATATTATATACTGGTAGTTATACTTGGCAATTTGGCACAACTGCAAAGCACACTTGAAGAATCTATTCAGTGGCGGCATTCTTCCAGAATGGTTAGATTAGGCAAGTAAAATCTAGTAAAATCAAGTAAATTAATGAAACAAATAACAGAATGCTAAAAAGGAACCTCGGGGACGTTGAAAGTCATGCATGGCTGCAAAATGTAAATAATAAATGAAGAAGACATTACTAATGTTTGATCTTCGCACAGAAAGCTGTATGCACTTAAATGCATTAAAACGTTCCTTTACTGCTTATTTGAATCTTTTCATGCATAAAGAAACAAATGGTTTGGTTTTTCAAAATTAATTACTAAAATTAATATCATGTTTTTTTACTAACTACTAATTTCGATGTACCGCTAATAGTATTTATTGCAGCAGTCATATTATGTTAGATCTAAAACTTTCACATCTAAATATGATGAAATAAAATATAAAAGTGTTCAACACATTCTAATATTAATCGCATCAAATGTCCGTGAATACCAAACGCAAGACAAAATGTAAGTAAATAAAATCGGAAGCCTCAATCCTGCTGCCATCATTAATGAATTAACAATCTAACACTATGTCTAATATCATCATCACGACACATCCTTTGAATGCTGACAATTGAGCAAGCCTGGTTCCAATTAACCATCCACACATGGGAATGCTGAATAGGAAATAGTTGTCATTTAGATCTGTTTTCGGTTTCGTAAGTTTATAAGCTGTGATATTTGTGAGCTTTTAAAATTAGCATACACTTCACTATTTCTAATTATGTAATTGGACACTGGCATGATACATATGTTGTGTATTCTCACTAATAAAATATTTAAATGTAAAACATGTAAGCTATTAGACTCTATATAAAATTTACTTATACTTTGACTGAGTGTCACGTTATAAAAACACTCACTTTAGAAATAAGAACAATTCGTTAGCGATGTTTCTTTACTGATCACACTTAAATGTGCAGTGAAAGACACAACAATAACTCACAGTATTGCTTGACCATTTAATTCAATGGCAACGACAAACACTCATTCTGGTTGTTGCTGGTCAGTGTTAATCGCCTTCAGGTCATCTAACTTAGCTGTTCAGTTCAAAACTATACAACAGCTAACGGTATTTTTTTCTGAACATCTAATTAATTTGCAACTGGAGACAAATATTTCTGGTTGTTGCCGGTCTATGCTTGTGTTCATCTTTTTCATGGTATTGTTTTACTTTACAACATGCAGTATAATATTCCCATGAGTACATTGCAACCATCATCAGCATCTGGTATTACCGGGTCAAAGCTCCAACTACCATGTGTGCGTGTGGTTGTGTGTGTATTTCGAAATTAATGAGGTCGTTAAGCGCCTGAGGTTGCATAATGCCGGAACCTGGAAAGTGTGTCAGCACTTCTATCTTATTAACTTACCAGACTCACGAACATATGGACGAATTGTAAATGTAACCGTAATGTCGCGCAACAGAAAGAACCCGGAGGAATACCAACCTGTCCGGTATGGTATCCATATACCAAATTCACATACTTCTTGGAACGAGGATTGAACCCGCGTCGTTTAGGTGAAAAGTACGAGTACCAACCAATACGTTAACCGGAAAGCCTCTACCTTTTTATGGCCTTTATATACCAAATAAAACTCACTTTTGGATACCTAGAAAGTACTCAAAAATTTTTGGTGCGTCTATCGGGATGGAAGTAGATTGAAAAAAGAAGAAAAGAAACAGTACAACTGCGTTTAATACTAGTAACTCATGTTTGTACACACACTTTCTCATGGATGTTTTTGCAGCAGGAAAATAGTTCCTCTTACTATATAGAACAGAGGGTGATGTACTTATAAAAGAGGGACCTGTATTATCCCTTAACTGGATATTCTTTTGTGATTAATATTGGTATGACTTCACTTAAATGGGAGGATAAATATTTACATGAATTGTACGTGACTATGAAGACATGATAGGATTTATTTGATGAAAGCTGCCGGCATCTGAAGACCTGCTTCATTTTAGACACAGCTGTTCACCTTCATTGTACATGAGTTGTTAGTTCAATAGAATTATATTGAGCTTATTTCGTCTGACCTGCCACTGATTTTGTTTTCAACAAAAATCCCGTTGTCTCATAGTATCGGCCGTCCTCATAGTATCGTGACTTTAACGAAAAACCATAAGGAAATGCTGGAACGTAAATTGTGTAATGTATTTGATGGTTATCAATGACTATTACGACGATCATTCTCATGATTTTCGTTGTCCGTTCGAAAGTAGGTCATGTTTATTCCAGAGTGATGCTATGTTTTTTTAACAACGTAACACAATTATGTTAGTTTGTTTCTGGATTATTAGTAGCTTTATCAAATGTTTTATATGCCGCTTATTTTTTAATAAAACGTAAAATTATTTAAGGGAGAACATTGGCCAGAGTTTCGTTTTTCGGTAAAGACACTATTTTAAGAACAAGCAATTGCGCATAGAAATCAAACTTAGCAACCAATCAGAAGGGCCGATATTATGAGAACCAATGAACATGATACAGATCACTACAGTCTAGCCAGTTTTTTGTCAAACAATGCCGATTTAAATGTAGTTTTCGTTTTGATGTCTAACAATGCACATTTAACTATAGATTGACAAATAGCACACGCTTGTGTTTGTATTTGTTTACACCGGTGGTTAGCGTGTAGCTATGATAATAATTAGTAAAAATACCATTTGGAATGAAAATGGAGAATGTGCTTTAACACACGCGAGATCAAGTGCGTAAGCAATCTAAATGACATACAGGTAAAACTGTATGTTTTGTGGCTTGGAACGCCGGTGCTGACGACGTTTCCGAGAAAAACGACTTTAAGTTTTGAACATAGGGCCGATTTGGCGGGTGATGGACGTTGACAATTGCTAATTTTCGGATATAATTCGTGCGTTTTGTCAAGGTAGGTTTGTCTTAGTTTTTCAGTGTATTTTTCAACCAATATAACAGTTTGTCTGTGTGAATGGAATTTAATGTGCAATTAATATATTAAACCAATCACGGTGTCTGTATGAGTCGTTTTGGATGTCAAAATAGAGATTGAAGACGATATTTCTGTGTCTGTTTTACCCGAAACTGGGCGAAAGTTGTTAAAATGTAACACACTTCTAATTTGATATTGTGTTGTTGAACTTTCCTGTTATGACAATAATTAAATTTCGTTGAGAAAGTTTTGTGAATGTATTCTTCTTTCCATTCGATTTTCAATGTATGTAATTTAAGTTTATAAAGATAATTGTTTAACAGTTGATCAGTTGACAGTAGACACAATGAGAATTTAATAGGGTTGTATAATAAAATATATTTTGCAAATTTCTTAGCAATCCCTCGATGGCATGTAAGCAATAACATTGTCATTCGTAATATTTTTACCTTATATGTGTTTAGCATCATGTAATTAAAAAAAGATTATGCTATGCAAAGTTATGAGAATGTTTTGTTAAAAACACCGAATTATGTTTTTAAAAGAAAAATGTATTATGTGACAGGATGGATAACAGTTTACGTGCTTGATGAAGCAATATTGCCGAGGAAGAGATTAGCATGTAACCAGCTTAGTTTATCCGTGTTTTTAATACTATGGTGACGACAATTAATAATATTATTAAAAATTATATATATAACTATATGTATTACATAATTAATAAAATAAATGTATTAAATATTTGTATGATCAAGTAATTCAAAAGCATAATACTTTATATTAATGTTTTAATTAAGAACATTTACTCTGCTCTGTTCTCTGTGTCCTCTGAAGGGTTCAGAGTGAATTTTGAACGAAACAAAAATATATTTTAATTGAAAATATAAATTGATTAAATTGATTTTTTTATGTTATGTTCACACACATAAAGTTTGAAATGAAAAATAAATATCAATGGAGAAAAATATTGCATATCATATTGATTGTAACTGCAATAAATTGTGGACAACTAGGTGGTCTCCAGTGTGTGATGCATTGTTTACATGTTTGTAGAAATTGATTATAAGGACTCAGTTATATAATCATATATAATATTATAATTCTATATATCATATATTATTTTTTATTATTGCAGATCTTCAAATATGAATTGTGCCAACTCTGGTGCAACCTCAGCTTACAAAGTTTACATCTTACCATCGGTTTGGACATTGTGTGGATGATGATATGGACAATATATTGTGTTAATAGTGTGCTGTGATTGACTTTTTTTAAACATATCTTTTTTATTCCAGACAGGTGGTCATTTTTCATCAAGGAATAACACAAATACATTTGTATTGATATGCATGAATTTGTGGTACATAAAATCAACTATGCGTATCTTGTGTTGTTTTTAATCACTCTGTAATCCATAAAAAACATAGTAAGCAAGTTACAGGATGTTAATCAGTATGGAATATAATGTACATTGTTTACATTTGTGTTTATCCTGTACACTAAGACAGATACTTTAAATCTATTTTATGATTAATGATAATAAGCTCTCTTATAGTGATATTCACTTTAAAATATTCGTTACATCGCTATAAATACACTGTATTGACTGGTATGTGTTTTGAAAACATAATTAATACTGTTGTAGTTCATATTGGCATCAAGATATGTGATGTAAATGTATGTGTTAATGTTATGTGTATATTATTTTGTTATCGGTAAACAAATTTATAGTTGTTTTTAGTTCAATAAGGTGACGTGTGACATTAAATATGTAGTGCTTATTGCTTTAATTTGGATGTTGTTGAAAAGCATATTTTTGAACCCCTTCGTATGCAATGAGTGAATGCAATGAGTGAATTATGTTTTCTATGTGCACTTATGCTAAGTTTGATAATATATTGACTATAAATACATTGTTGATAACAACTATCATGTATATGCTATTGACAAATAGCAACTGGTTACCAAATTATTGTTGTCTCATTAATTTGATCTATCGTTGAACAAAAAACAATCATTAGCAGTTATTCTTTTTTATGTCAACATGAAAGATATACAAAATATTCAATTTTTGAATACACGCCTATTGCCAGAAAATGTGCATGCATTTTTAATATTATGAATATGTTTTCCATGTTCCATATCTGTCAAGAATTTATTTTGTTGATTTTGCTGTGAGTTTTGTCTTAAAGTCTTTAAAATGGTAATAAATACTCTTTTTCGTTTCGATGGCAACCATGAGATTTTAATGATTTACTGCAATTAATTCTCTACTTTGTAATCAATTATGTTCAGCGACATACGCGAACAATGGAGTAAGTATCAATACAAAATTATCACCATAACATGTAATGATACTACTTGAATTGAAACGTCATTTCATACAAAACAGCGCTAATCCGTTTGTGACATGATACACAAAAATGGCATAACTTCGTCATTTTTAGGAATTGGATGCTCAAATCGGATTTTGATATTTAAGATGTATCACTTTCATAATATGTGCTTAACTGAAAAAGTCATTTTTGACCAGAATAGTCAAAATCGCGTTTCCAGCCACATGTTTTATTGAAAATTGTGAAGACAGATTTATTAAAACCGCAAAAGAAATAGTTTACATCGTACACGTTGAAAAACATATGTTTCTGAATTGAGGAAAATAACCCTTAGACATTGTTTCATGACGGAAGTTTGATCCACTGGCTGCATAACGGATTGGATGCGCTAATAGGTGCGATAGATAGAGAGTGCTTTCTTTTTACATGATCTGGAAAGAAATCTGATGGTAGACATCGAGCTAGATTATGAACTCCAGCGTTCATGGGTATCAACGATTCCGGACATGATGAATGAAGGACCAAAGATAATACTGAGGCTGCCAAATATACGAAAATCCATTATAGCTCACCCGGAACCTCTTCTGTGGTACTGTAGGCGGAGAACGGAACTGGAGTTGCTGGAGCTGATAAACATGAACAGGTGTATCCATTGCAAAAATGACAACCGAAAGGTCGACGGGTCAGATGTCATGCTGCAGGCAATAAAGAAACGCAGAGTTGAGATAATTATGGACGTCGTCTTTAGGATGTATTTGGAAGGAAGTGAAGTTCATGATCCGTATGATGTATTGAAAAGTATTTTGATGTAAAAGGCTTATTAGAAACTGTTGCTTCAAAACATACTGTAATTTCAAAAGTACGATCTTTAATGAAAAGTACGATCCTTAAAGAAAAGTACGATCCTCAAAGAAAAGCACGATCCTTAAAGAATATCTTACCCCGATAGTGTTTGTATTATTATTAATCATTCGATTAAGTGCAGAATGAACTTAATTTTCATGATCCTACAGTGATGGAATGTAGTTAAACAATAATATAGCAACGTTCCTGAAATTGATTAAGACCTGGATCCATCGTCTAGCAGGAAGGTGCCAATAGTTAATGGTTGTGGTGCAATCGTTTTCGTTCTTGGACACGGCACTCCCTTCAATGAGATTTATTTACCTAAATATCTCATATTTGAACTTACAATTCTTTTGGGAGTAATGGTCCAGACAACTGGATAAAACAGCAACAATATGCTAACCCATTATTTTTCGAGGAACATAATTGAGAATTCCTGTGCTAGCCCCCAATCACAGTATGTTGGGGTATAATTATAGTCAAATTTTGTTTTTCTTCTCAAAAGATTGTCGTAGATTTTAAGTTGAGGTATATATCATCCAAGACAACAACTTTTAGAAAGCCATTTTTTTCATTTATTTTTATTGATAAACAAGGTTTTGTAACAATCTCTACTATACATAGATAGCTTTAACAGCACAATGTGGCTCACCTGAAACTGATTGTTTCCTAGTGGTGTTAACTAATTTTTTATGAAGATCTAGAAAAAAAAGGCATTGTGAGTATGAACAAAATATTTGCGTTTATCCGATCTAGTTGAGCCTTGTTACCGCGTTCCTACTTTTATTTATTTGATTATTCTGATCAACTGCCATGAAGATCAGGTAAAAAATGTAAGTGTTTTAATGATTTTAGTTATTGATCAAATGCTTGGAAGCACATGACCCACTTTGGAACGTGACCTGTAAATCACTGAGACTAGAACTTGTGGCTTAATGTTGAATATGCTACTTTCAAGCTTGACTTTGAAATCATTTAAAATAATGTTCTAACCAATTTACAAGTGGATCACAGAGAGAATGTGGCCACTAAAGTATTAACAGAACTTTTCTTATATTTGACCTAGTGCCCTAATTTTTGATAGAATATGAAACCTAAAATGACATACAGGTGACTAGTTTCATAAGAATCTGGCAAAGAGGTGACACCTAAATTTAAACATTGTAAAATGATATCTTATGTGTTCACAATAAACGTTTGATAAAATACAACAGACAAAGAGTGATAACAAAAGCTCACCTTGTCACATCATAACAAGTGAGCAAAATAACCAAAACTATGACATCATATAATTGCTCAGTTACTTTCAATAACAATAAAATGTTACTTTTGAAACAAATACAATACCTTCCCTTTCTTACTACAGGCTGTTCTAAAACAAGATAGCCCTGTATCGCTCACCCAAAACTCCTTCTATGGTGTCAAAAACTTGTGTATGATTTGACTAAGTTGTAACCTAGCTTTAGCCTGCACATGACCAACTTGCAAATTATGCTTTTGATTTGATTAAGATGGACATTGTAAGCAATTTTCATGAAAATCAGGAAGATAATGTGACCTGTCGAAAGGTAAAGGAAGTTTTCTATATTTTGACCTAATGGCCTAGTTTTTGACAAACTACAAACTTTCAGACTGAAACTTTATTTCATCGAGATAACATTCTGTCTAATTTCCATGAAGATCTGGAAGAAAATGTGACCTCTGGAGTGTTCACTAACCTTTTCTGTGATTTGGTTTGTTGACCTAGTTTGGACCACATATGACCTACTTTCAAACTTAACCTAGAAATGACCGAGATAAACATTTACCAACATAAGACAAACAAGGGCTGTTTGTAAAACATGCATACCCCTCCCCATATGGGCTGTCAGTTGTAGTGGTAGCCATTGTGTGAATACATTTTTTGTCACTGTGACCTTGACCTTTGACCTAGTGACCTTAAAATCAATAGGGATCATCTGCCAGTCATGATCAATTAACCTATGAAGTGTCATGATCCTAGGCCTTACTTTTCTTGAGTTATCATCAGGAAACCTTTTTACTGTTATGAGTCACTGTGACCTTGACCTTTGACCAAGTGACCTGAAAATCAATAAGGGTTATATACCAGTCATGATCAATGAACCTATGAAATTTAATGGTCCTATGTGTAAGCATTTTCGAGTTATCATCCGGATACTATTTCACTGTTTTGAGTCACTTTGACCTTGATATTTGACCTAGTGACCTAAACCACAATAGGGGTAATCTGCAATTCATGATCAATGTACCTATGAAGTTTCATGATCCTAGACGTGAGCATTCTTGAGTTATCATCCGGAAATCATTAAACTGTTTTGACTCACTTTGACCTTGACCATTGACCTAATGACCTGAACATCAATAGGGATCATATGCCAGTTATGAACAATGTACCTATGTAGTTTCATGATCCTAGGCCTAAGCATTCTAGTCACTGTGACCTAACCCTTTTATCTAGTGACCTGAAAATCAAAAGGGTTCATCTGCCAGTCATGATCAATGTACCTATGAAGTTTCATGATCCTAGGCCTTAGCGTTCTTGAGTTATTATCCGGAAACCATCTGGTGGACGGACCGACTGACGGACTGACCGACATGTGCTAAACAATATACCCCGAACAAGCAACATAAGAAATGCAGCGTAACACATTCTAAAAGTGAAAGCCATCTGTGCAATGATATCTTTTCTTCAAATGGTAAGATGAACTAACAAGAGGGCCTAAAAGGCCCAAAGTCGTTCACCTGTGATAACAAGATATTATTAGGACAAATATTGTGACCAAAATTCACGAAGATCGGAAAATAAATGTGACCTCTCGAGTGTTAACAATGTTTTACTATAGCAATATAAGGAAAAATGCCCCACCCCCTTGCAGCCGTGTTTTTCAACCAATTGTAATCATTTTCGAACTGATCCAAGATATCATTGAGACTTATATTCTGGCCAAATTTTATGAAGATTGGAATATAAACGTGGCATCCACAGAGTTAACAAGGCAAATGTTGACGGCGCACGACGGCCATAAATCGATCACAAAAGCTCACCATGAGCACGTTTTGTGATTACACTCAATGCGTTCAAATTTTTCTCACAGGCTTTGTCATTGACCTTTATAGTATGGATGGCTTTGTTATCATTTATTGCTATCATGTACCTGCAATATTGTGTGTATGTTTACAATACACAAAGCATATGACATAAATAGACTTATTGAGCTTATAATAATCTGATTACTATACCCAGGTCAATTAAGGACTTAAAAAAACATTTTTGTTGTCCTGATTTCATAAAGACTTGAGATATTTATGCACATAGAGTTTCAAGATATCGGATTATCCACAAATAAAAAGTATTTTTGATCTGTGTTGTACAGGCTCTTTTTCCATGACTGTCAAAGTGAAATTTCCATGTGAAAAGGATGTCAATTTTTTCATTCAACCATTGTGTATAAAGAACGGTTCGGCATATAATTTGCCATTATGAAAGGAGACCAGGGTGACAGAGAAAAGGGTTATGAATTTGAGATCTGGTCAGGACTCCATAAAAAAGTGGTTATATTTAAAAATGTCTAATTACCACATGACCACGGACTCTAGATATCCGTTACATGACTAAGGTTCTAAATTAATCTAGTATGAACATTTGAACTATATCTTTTTAAAACAATTAAAAAATAATATTTGATATACAAATTAAATCTACCAATGTGTACAGATACTACTTAACGCATATATTTGACTGTATTGAATGTAGGAACTAGTTAAAATATCCATTAGAAAAGGAGATCAGGATATGAAATATTCATTGCCTGAAGCAAAGACCCTGGAGTTATGTTTTATATCTTTAAACACACTGATTAAAGAAGTAAAACAATGCATTGATACAACAGAGGTAAAATCATCCCCTCTGAACAATATGATACATAATTATGTATCATATCATTTATCTGGATTTGGATAGGTACACATCAGGATGTTTAGGTGTGCGCGCTGCGGGAGAGATATAGGAGTTACTTATATTTTGGATTTAATTCAATTCACTGAAATTCATCACTGAAGTTACAGTATGATCTCATTTGATATAAATGGACATGATTGTATCAAGCAAAATATATTAAATAATTATCAGTATTAATTCACTGTCATGATTTCAGTATCATTAAAATGATTTCAGTAAAGTCTATCATACATATGCATCAATTTTGTAAAATATCAATATAAGTATACTACATGAAAACATTTTTGAAACAAGGGCTGTTTGTAAAACATGCATGCCCCCCATATGGGCTGTCAGCTGTAGTGGCAGCCATTGTGTGAATACGTTTTTTGGCACTGAGACCTTGACCTTTGACCTAGTGACCTGAAAATCAATAGGGGTCATCTGCGAGTCATGATCAATGTACCTATGAAGTTTCATGATCCTAGGCGTAAGCTTTCTTGTGTTATCATCCGGAAACCATTTTACTGTGTCAAATCACCGTGACCTTGACCTTTGACCTGGTGACCTGAAAGTGACCTAAAAATATTTTTGATAAACGTCGTCAATTATCAATTGTATATAGATTTCTCTATAGATTGAAAAACATTTAGGCAAATATTTCTCATGTAAGATAAAATGAAAATAATTAATAAAATATTCCCTTTCAATCAGTATGTTGGTTTATCGGTCAATAACAATATCACTTTGAACATTGAATTATTTGAAAGTTATAACAAACATTAAATTGTCTCCGAACAAATGATGCATAACAAATATAACAGATTGATAGGAAGATATAAACAAATCAAGGTTCCTAGGTTGCCCGCCTAGAATGGTCCTGTTAGTATGGAAATACTTGATATATAAATTTATTAGCCTGTCGGCGTTGTTAAGACATAAAATATTTTTTGATTGTCTCAAAGTGTAGAATTATTTTTCATTTGGTAAAAGAAAGGCAACATATTGTTACATACCTCTGCTTTGAGGTATACCGTATTAATGACTTGATTACTTATAGCTTTCAAATAGCTGTTAATATAGTGTTACGCTTGTTCCATCCGTTTTGAAATATGACACAAGTCCATAGTAAACGTTTAAACAATAATTTATTCGTGCGAAGACAATAATCGCAATAAACTTCGTGCGAAGACAATAATCGCAATAAACAGACAGCAACACAATGTAAGTGATTCCTAACCTCCAGCTTCCCGGTAATTATACTAGGGTAGTATTTACAAAGTTAATGGCGTGTGACGCACAATAAGTCAGTTCTGCGTTCTTTCAGTATTTATGTGTAAATAATACAATACAAGTGTTAAAATGCTTCCAAAATCAGTGTTACTTAATGTAAACAAACTTCAACTTACTGGATTATTACTATAAACTTATGTGATAATGACTAAAAGGTATTTACTTCGAAAAATGAATGACTCTTAACAAAAATTACGTCTATCCTAGATCTTGACTAAAACTCAACTGTTTACTGTTTTTACTTATTGTTCAATACTGATGACCAAAATTGGTCAGTGACCAAGATTCTGGGCAGTGACCAAGATTCTGGTCATTAATGACCAGAATTCTGGGCACCAGTGATCAAAATTGGTCAGTGAGGTGACTGACCATAAATAATGACCAAGAAATTAGAACGATACATGACGTCATTTACCAAATGTCATAACAATGAGACATAATGGCGCCTTATTTAGAAAAACAATGAAAAATACAAAGTATTCAAAATGGATGGCTAACTTCTAGACGAACGTTCTGGTGATGTTTAGATTATATAGACTCAGTTGTGTACACTTGTCAATTGGTTTATAAAGGCACATAATGTTACCAGAATGAACAACTTAAAAGGCAGTCATTTGAAAAGGTAAGTGCAACTGTTACACCTGGGGTGTATCATTACCCCCCTCTTAATAAGGCAAAGCTCCTGCTGCCTTACACTTAACTTAATTCATCACGTACAGTTCATTATTAAAAATAGACAAGGTACTTAACTGCATTGTAGATACACATCAATAACTGTTCAATCTATTTAACTACTAGCTTAGTATACAACTGTTAACTGTAGTTACTGTTCCTTAAGTATGTTATTGTTCATAACATGTCAGTTAATTTAAATTCTTATTCATAGTCTGTATCTGTTCTTTGTAGCACAAATTTACAATTTCATGTTTTCACCACAGCAAACATGTTTTACAGATTGTTACATATTATTTCCAGAACTAGACATTAATGTCCAGTGTCTTTGGCGGATCGATTCGTCCGACATCCTGTGTGGAGTGGATCGACTTGTACCTCTGGTAGAATGGCCAATACGACAGTCGGTCCTTTTTGCGATTGCTTCAAACTGCGATATCCAAGTCACCCAGTCCTCTTTTCCACTAAATGATGCCATCTTTACAGGTGGAAGTCTTCGCTGCTGATTTTGACGATGACCATCCATATAGACAGGAGCCTGGTACTCGTATCAACCACGGGCATTTTCGCACCTGGTATTTGAAACCCCAGGTTGTGCATGCGGCTGTCCTTGTTCAGTTTGCCGTTCGTAATTACGGACAATCACAAAGCCGTTGTTAAGAAACCGCGGCGCTTGCGGTTCCGGCTGCGACTCCCTCACGTCGGGCACTCTGTTGCCAACTCTAGAATCAACCCGGCTATCACCCGCACTACGTAGATCATCATCTAGATCACCCACACACCTGTGTACCGTCGCATCAAATGTGTTGTTGTTCGCGTTGTTTGCAGTCGAAGATGTGGTACCCCGCCCTGCTTCCTTCAGCTGCTTTAACTCCACAACGACATCACGCAAAACGGAAGCCATATTCGACATTTGATCGTGTAGCGCTCGTACCCCGTCGTCAGGTACATGTTGGCTTCCGTACGCGACCTCCGCGTCCGACTCAGGTGTGTCTTCATCGCCACGAGCCGACGAACCACTTCCGTCACTGAAGGTTACCTCACTGTCTACCGCCCTCGGATCACTCATATTTGATTCGAGTGTAATAAATTATTGTACGAAAGAAATAACACTTTTCAACCCACTGTTTACACGTTGTGTCTTGCAATTACAATTACGTTTATTTTAAAACACACATTTTTTAAAACGTGTTACAAAGGATTACCGATTAATATATTCGTAAATCGAATTCGTTTACCTAAATTCGTGTGAACAACATGTCCGATGTTCGCTCCGAAAAGTGAATAATATATTCGTAAAATGGTAGCGTTATAACAATTTTCACTTTAAACGTAGATAAGCGTCGGATTCATATCGCTGGATTGAGTTAAAAAAATCAATCCCACCGCTGTACCACCAAAAATGTTACGTATCTCTGCTTTGAGGTATACCGTATTAATGACTTGATTACTTATAGCTTTCAAATAGCTGTTAATATAGTGTTACGCTTGCTCCATCCGTTTTGAAATATGACACAAGTCCATAGTAAACGTTTAAACAATAATTTATTCGTGCGAAGACAATAATCGCAATAAACTTCGTGCGAAGACAATAATCGCAATAAACAACCCGTTAGACAGCAACACAATGTAAGTGATTCCTAACCGCCAGCTTCCCGGTAATTATACTAGGGTAGTATTTACAAAGTTAATGGCGTGTGACGCACAATAAGTCAGTTCTGCGTTCTTTCAGTATTTATGTGTAAATAATACAATACAAGTGTTAAAATGCTCCCAAAATCAGTGTTACTTAATGTAAACAAACTTCAACTTACTGGATTATTACTATAAACTTATGTAATAATGACTAAAAGGTATTTACTTCGAAAAATGAATGACTCTAATCAAAAATTACGTCTATCCTAGATCTTGACTAAAACTCAACTGTTTACTGTTTTTACTTATTGTTCAATACTGATGACCAAAATTGGTCAGTGACCAAGATTCTGGGCAGTGACCAAGATTCTGGTCATTAATGACCAGAATTCTGGGCACCAGTGATCAAAATTGGTCAGTGAGGTGACTGACCATAAATAATGACCAAGAAATTAGAACGATACATGACGTCATTTACCAAATGTCATAACAATGAGACACAATGGCGCCTTATTTAGAAAAACAATGAAAAATACAAAGTATTCAAAATGGATGGCTAACTTCTAGACGAAAGTTCTGGTGATGTTTAGATTATATAGACTCAGTTGTGTACACTTGTCAATTGGTTTATAAAGGCACATAATGTTACCAGAATGAACAACTTAAAAGGCAGTCATTTGAAAAGGTAAGTGCAACTGTTACACCTGGGGTGTATCATTACACCCCTCTTAATAAGGCAAAGCTCCTGCTGCCTTACACTTAACTTAATTCATCACGTACAGTTCATTATTAAAAATAGACAAGGTACTGAACTGCATTGTAGATACACATCAATAACTGTTCAATCTATTTAACTACTAGCTTAGTATATAACTGTTTACTGTAGTTACTGTTCCTTAAGTATGTTATTGTTCATAACATGTCAGTTAATTTAAATTCTTATTCATAGTCTGTATCTGTTCTTTGTAGCACAAATTTACAATATCATGTTTTCACCACAGCAAACATGTTTTACAGATTGTTACATATTATTTCCAGAACTAGACATTAATGTCCAATGTCTTTGGCGGATCGATTCGTCCGACATCCTGTGTGGAGTGGATCGACTTGTACCTCTGGTAGAATGGCCCATACGACAGTCGGTGTGGAGTGGATCGTCTGATGCCTCTGGTAGAATCGCCCATACGACATCCTGTGTGAAGTAGATCGTCTGATACCATGGGCATGAAGTGGCTCCCATGGCCTGACATTTGTGGTCTGTCCTTGCCCAGAGCATCCTTGATCACAGTCACATTTCTGATTGATATTTAGTACCAACTGAGATACCAGTCCACTATGGTTCCTTTGAATGTTCATCTTAACATCATGGCAAGAACAGTTCCTATGTTCATTTGTTTTGCAAGGCAATGGTGGTGTTCTATAGTCGCCACTTTTGGTGGATTTCTTCTTTGCTCGCACTAGCCTACTGACCCAAGGCGAAGTTCTTTTCTTTCACACACATTTCTTCTTAATGACCTCTTCATCATTTCGTTGTACATTGGAATGGGTTGAAAGCGCCAGACGAGATATTTGCTTAAGTGAGGCGGCATCGTTTTTGTTAATGACATTTTTAAATGCTACCACTTTATCAGACACACGTCCTTCATGCTCCTGCCTTATATTAATTCTTCTTATGCTTAGATCCTTCGTATCGTATTCGCTATCATTTTCGGCAAATACGCTGGCTACCCTTCCAATACACTCTGCACGTGTTATTTCTGCACCTTTTTCTTTAACATGCACTTCTATCACTGCTTCACAATCCCCTGGCACTGATGCTTCATCTGCAACTGTTACTTTTCGCATTTGCCTCAGCATTTTCTGTATACAAGGTATTTCTTGGCCTTCTAAAGAAATAATACCGCGACTCAAAATTATATCTGCTGGACTCTCAGCGTTCCCCAACACGTCATAGCCCAACAGCACGTCATCTTCTATGTTGGCTACTATAGCTTCTTGAAGCCTCTTGACTGGTCCAAGCTGCATTCTGAAGGCTCCTCGACCCATTACCTTAATGGGCATACCCCCAGCTCCCCGCAAACCTATGGCACCAGTTAACTTTGGCTTCTCACTCTCTCTAAGCCGATTGAAGATCCTCGAAGACACAATAGTTTTCGAGGCACCAGTGTCAGTTGTAAAAACGACAGGGGTATCTTCCACTGTACCCTCAATGTACAGGCCATCCCCATAGTCCCTGTTGTTACAACTGCTCCCTGGCTCTGTCGCTGTCGTGATTTCATTATGGCCCTCCAATTTTATATCTTTTACATGGACCTCCCTTTGGCCGCAAGGGCTGGTCCTTTCCCGTTTAAAGGCTTCTGTTTTTTATCAGCTGTTCTGTTAAAAGCGTTCTTTTGCTCTTGATTGGGGCATTCCCTCGCATAGTGTCCCTTCTGTTGGCATCTGAAGCAAGTCACATCTTTCTTGAAGTTTCTTTTTTGAGGTGTGTTTCGCTCTGCCTCTAGTTTTTCGATCCTCGCCAATAGCTCTTTTATTGTAGATGCTTCGCTCTTGCTCTCATCTTCGTTTTTTACTCGCAAAGGAGTTGTCTTTGCATCTGCCCCCTTAATTGCGAAAGCCTTTTCTTCCTCGTCTGCAACGGTACTATCATAATCGTCGTGTTCAGTTCTCCTAGCATTATAACGGGTTCGCCTTTCAGCTCTGTTTGAGCCGCGGATTTCAATCAGGTTCACGGCAAAATATACCGCCTCATCAATATTTCGCGGTTCTTTATTAAATTCTACCTCGAATTTAACATCATCATCACTCAATCCATCTAGGAATCTTCGTACCAGATCTTCGTCCCTAGTACGTCGATCTCTCCAGCCATGAGCCTTGTCATAGAGTTGCTTCAAATCCGCTGCATACTCTTCGAGAGTCTCGCCATGTCGTTGCGACCTTCTGCTGAATTTTGAAGCAAAAGAGCGCGGCGTTTCGATGACACGGAAATGGCTGTCTAGTTCTTCCACTAAAGATTGATAGTCATTTAGCAAGTTTGGGGAGTGTTGCGAGAATACATACGGGGCTGCTAAACCTTCGAGTCTGGGTAGCAACTGGTCTAGCATTTCATCTTGGCTCCAATTGTTCCTTTTTGCGATTGCTTCAAACTGCGATATCCAAGTCACCCAGTCCTCTTTTCCACTAAATGATGCCATCTTTACAGGTGGAAGTCTTCGCTGCTGATTTTGACGATGACCATCCATATAGACAGGAGCCTGGTACTCGTATCTTCCACGGGCATTTTCGCACCTGGTATTTGAAACCCCAGGTTGAGCATGCGGCTGTCCTTGTTCAGTTTGCCGTTCGTAATTACGGACAATCACAAAGCCGTTGTTAAGAAACCGCGGCGCTTGCGGTTCCGGCTGCGACTCCCTCACGTCGGGCACTCTGTTGCCAACTCTAGAATCAACCCGGCTATCAGCCGCACTACGTAGATCATCATCTAGATCACCCACACACCTGTGTACCGTCGCATCAAATGTGTTGTTGTTCGCGTTGTTTGCAGTCGAAGATGTGGTACCCCGCCCTGCTTCCTTCAGCTGCTTTAACTCCACAACGACATCACGCAAAACGGAAGCCATATTCGACATTTGATCGTGTAGCGCTCGTACCCCGTCGTCAGGTACATGTTGGCTTCCGTACGCGACCTCCGCGTCCGACTCAGGTCAGCCTTCATCGCCACGAGCCGACGAACCACTTCCGTCACTGAAGGTTACCTCACTGTCTACCGCCCTCGGATCACTCATATTTGGTTCGAGTGTAATAAATTATTGTACGAAAGAAATAACACTTTTCAACCCACTGTTTACACGTTGTGTCTTGCAATTACAATTACGTTTATTTTAAAACACACATTTTTTAAAACGTGTTACAAAGGATTACCGATGAATATATTCGTAAATCGAATTCGTTTACCTAAATTCGTGTGAACAACATGTCCGATGTTCGCTCCGAAAAGTGAATAATATATTCGTAAAATGGTAGCGTTATAACAATTTTCACTTTAAACGTAGATAAGCGTCGGATTCATATCGCTGGATTGAGTTAAAAAAAATCAATCCCACCGCTGTACCACCAAAAATGTTACGTACCTCTGCTTTGAGGTATACCGTATTAATGACTTGATTACTTATAGCTTTCAAATAGCTGTTAATATAGTGTTACGCTTGTTCCATCCGTTTTGAAATATGACACAAGTCCATAGTAAACGTTTAAACAATAATTTATTCGTGCGAAGACAATAATCGCAATAAACTTCGTGCGAAGACAATAATCGCAATAAACAACCCGTTAGACAGCAACACAATGTAAGTGATTCCTAACCGCCAGCTTCCCGGTAATTATACTAGGGTAGTATTTACAAAGTTAATGGCGTGTGGCGCACAATAAGTCAGTTCTGCGTTCTTTCAGTATTTATGTGTAAATAATACAATACAAGTGTTAAAATGCTTCCAAAATCAGTGTTACTTAATGTAAACAAACTTCAACTTACTGGATTATTACTATAAACTTATGTGATAATGACTAAAAGGTATTTACTTCGAAAAATGAATGACTCTTAACAAAAATTACGGCTATCCTAGATCTTGACTAAAGCTCAACTGTTTACTGTTTTTACTTATTGTTCAATACTGATGACCAAAATTGGTCAGTGACCAAGATTCTGGGCAGTGACCAAGATTCTGATCATTAATGACCAGAATTCTGGGCACCAGTGACCAAAATTGGTCAGTGAGGTGACTGACCATAAATAATGACCAAGAAATTAGAACGATACATGACGTCATTTACCAAATGTCATAACAATGAGACACAATGCCGCCTTATTTAGAAAAACAATGAAAAATACAAAGTATTCAAAATGGATGGCTAACTTCTAGACGAAAGTTCTGGTGATGTTTAGATTATATAGACTCAGTTGTGTACACTTGTCAATTGGTTTATAAAGTCACATAATGTTACCAGAATGAACAACTTAAAAGGCAGTCATTTGAAAAGGTAAGTGCAACTGTTACACCTGGGGTGTATCAATACAACCCTTAAGTGGCTGACAAGAACTTGTTTCTGTTACAACTAAAAAGGGGCAATATGCTTCTTGAAAATAAAAGTAAACATCATTATATATGAATTTTCTGATCAAAAGTGTTATTTTCAGTGACTAGGGGAAATACATTTTCAAGAATAAACAATATAATTATAAATGTTTTTGCGAAAAGCATCATATTATTATCATAGTACCAGTTTTGGTCTAAGAATCCAGTAACATTTTTTAAATTTCGTAACCCCTTGTTGCAAAGAAAAAATCATGAAAAATAGAATTTTCAGAGTAAAAAAACAAATTGCTTTATTAGACCCTAGATATTATATCCATAACACAAAAGACTAAAATTTTCGCGCAATATAACGTGCGATAATATAACGTCACTTCCGCAAAAGATGTAATGCTTCACAAATAAATGCCGCTGAAGAAGACCGAGAGGTCGAAAGCTACGGCAAATTTAATAAAAGCGTTTTATTATATAAATATATATAAATAAATATATCTATCTATCTCTCTCTCTCTCTCTCTATATATATATATATATATATATATATATATATATATATATATATATATATATATATATATATATATATATATATATATATAGAAGCAAAATCCCATAAGCCTTGCTGCACAATGTTTATAACAAACAGTATAATATATTTAATGATTATGTTATATTTTCATTAAAAGAAATGAGTAAATACTGGGGGACAAATTGTTTTTACCATGTCTGTTGGTTTGTGTGTTTGTTGGTTTGCGTCAATTTTTTGCATTGGCCATAACTTTTGCAAAGTTGAAGATAGCAACTTAATTTGGCATGCATGTGTATCTCATGGACCTGCACATTTTTATAGGTGAAAGGTCAAAGTCATCCTTGAAGGTCAAAGGTAAAATTTTGCAATATTGCAGAGAGCAAGTTGATATTCGGCATACATGTGTATTTCATGGAGCTGCACATTTGAGTGGTGAAAGGTCAAGGTCAAGGTCCAATATATGGGGGGACATAGTGATTTCACAAACACATGTTGTTTATTGTTTTCTAATTTGACAGTTAACACCTCCATTAACACACTTACTCATAAGAAACAGTGCGCTTATGAAAAACTACATTAACAATAAATAATTAGCATACAGTCGGTCGGGTAGTTCCTGATCACTAGCGTAAATAATGGTGTTATTATTTTATAAAGAAAGCAATTGCTTTCAAAATACTTGGATTGTTGAGGCAAACTATTTCATCTTTCAGACCATATTAATTTATTAATACTTACCACTACATTTCTGATGCCAATTTGAACTTATTCACTTGCATAAAGTCGGCTAGTTCCGAATCGAGTGCGGTAATTTCGGATCACTCGGACTATTTGGAAGATGTAGGACAGGGAGCATCTCAAAACTTATTTTGACTGTCAACAATTATTTTGACTGTCAAAACCAATTATGCATGCATTAAATAAACATCAGATAGGTTCGTTTGTTTCAGTTTACAACTGTCTGCCAATTGTGCACAAGACGAATCTGTTGGAAAGTAGTTATGTTTAGATTTGAAATGGATTCCTCTGTATTATTGGTTATATACAACAAACACATATACTCAATACAAGCAATTTATTGATAAACTCAAGATAGCTTCTTGGGAAATCACATTGTATGATAACATATAACAACAATAGAATCACAATAATGTAAAACATGTATGAAAATATGACATATATGCGTATGACTAGAACATTTTATGTATGACTAGAAAATATTTTTACAACTAAGGTCCTAAAAAATACAGAACTTTATATAAATGTATTTATAACAAGAGATGTGTTTGTCAGGAACACAATGCCCCCTATTGCGCCGCTCTTATTTTTTATCATTTGACAGGTACAGATAATTTTCTCCCTTTAAAGCTTATTACTTTCCTTGTATTTGTTTTTTTTTTAATTTGATCTTGAACGATGACCTTGACGTTTCACCACTCAAAATGTGCAGCTCCATGAGATACACATGCATGCCAAATATCAAGTTTATATTTTAAATATTGCAAAAGTAATCGCAAAACTTTAAGGTTAAAGTTTTGGGACATAATGACAGACAGACAGAGAGGCCAAAAAACAATATGCCCCCGAGCATTCGATCTGGGGGCATAAAAAATGACAACTGAACATAAACAAGTACCTCTGAAATGCATTTGCTAATAATAGGATCACACTAATGTAAACATATATAAAAATATCCATAACAATTACAACATACACCAGTACCTCTGGAATAAGTTTGCTACTGAAATGGAAAACAATACTAGATATCAAGTTACTTTCTTGGTAAATAACATAGTATGATAACATGTAACAATAATAGGATCACAATAATGTAAAACTAATGTATTAAAAATATCAAAACAAAATAAAACAAAAACCAGTACCTCTGGGATAAAAATGGTAAAGAAATGGAAAACAATACTAAATATACCGTATTTTTTTTGGTAAATAACATATTATGAGAACATTTAACAATAATAGGATCACAATAATTTAAAAATATATAAAAGTATCCGCTTCAGCCTCTTTGCCAATGACTGTGCAGAGCACCCGTGCGTTTTTAGACCCATCAGTCCAACTTGACAATTATCTGAAATGCAAAATCACAGCATAAATACACATTAAAAATAGGATAAATACTTAAAATATTAGCAATCTTCTTCCAGCACTACATCTTACCATTAATTATTAATCCATATATTTTTCTTTAGTACAGTTTTTAGCACTCCGCTGATTTTTTATTACTCCGATATTATACCTTTAAATATTATAACTTAATACTACACACATAAACATAAAAACAAACCAAGATGCATTCAACAAATGCTTACTGTATGTGTTAGCCTTGACCTTGTGACTTAGACCTAATGCCTCATAACTGGTTTACATAATAGATCTCAATCAGATGCACGAACATGTACAGTTTGGAGAACCAGGTCCATAAAGTTTCATTTTATTAGCAAGATTAAAGTTTTGGGGGCAGACAGACAGAATAAACAAAATTCAATCTTCTTCTCTGTATTTCTCGACATTGAAGTCACAAAAAAGTATTATAATTAAATAATTCCAATGAAACATTATATCAAATTTACGAGAAACTATGCACTTTTCATTTCATATATATACAAAAACTTTTGTGGTAGCTAGAGCTTTAAAATATTATAAACACAGTATTTAAACAATTAACAACTGTTTTGAGATTTTCCCCAATCAGCTGATCCGCAACTGACATGTACACGATGTGCAATGTCCATGCGTTTTTCCATAAATCATTAACATATACTAAAATCACTCACAGGAATTTGAAAATAATAATAAATATACAAATTCATACCAAATGTACAAGCATTTACCAAGGCAATGTGCTTCTAAATCGTCTTTCAATTGTTGACGCGTGTTATAGATAGACGGTGCGACGGTAAAATGACACGACTGTGATAGTTACCGAAGCGTGATTTTTAATGAAAACACCGTTGAAATAAGAAGCAAAACTTTGTTATTGCTTGAAATTGATCACATTTTCCAAGAATCACAGTTATATTTATGTGTCAATATCCTTTATACTAATATTTTAATTAAATCATAGAGTTGATTCGGAACTACCCGAGATCCGGAACTACCCGATCGGCTGTAAGAACTAATTTTTTTTTTTCGGTGATTGTTCACTAGGTGTTGGTATCTTGAAAATTTCTTAAATTAGATTATGTGTACTTGTCTGGGATGTTTCTCCGGAAATACGAGGCATGTGTAAAACATACGTCATTGACATACACGACATTACATCCAATATGTAGCAACTTGATTCATCATCAGGGTTATTTATATCCCTGTTGTCATTTGTCTATAAGACCGAATATGAGGACATGAAAAGTTATTTTTGTACAAGGCAGAACTTTTTTTATATTATTAACAAATCTGTGATCGTTATAAAAGGGGGATAGATTGCAAATAGAAATGCTCATTCAAAATTTCCTAATAAATACTCACTCGTGAATGATAAAATAGAAAAAAAATCGCACGTTTTGTCACTATCATAGTATGTGATGTATTTAAGAGACGGCAGGCGCAATACGCGTGTAGCAGTTGCTGTATATCACAGGCAAAATCACACAAATCAGTGATACAACAATATACCTCTAAAATCAATAATATTTAAATTAAATGTCAGTGTCATTTGAGTAAGGCAAGTCATATATAAATAATATTCCAAAAACATGAAATGATTCATTCATCGGTGTATCGCCCTTCGCCCGACTGGCAGAGACGTGTTATCTATATCCCGTGCAGTCAAAAGTTGTACCGGGAGCAAACATAGTTGCGGTCTTGCATCCTGCAATCATGTCAACGGAAAGATGCATTAGAACGATACCATATGAATGACAAATAAAATTCACACTACGTACATACAAAATACATGCAGGTTATATGCTCATCAAAATCTCCAGCGTTTAACCATGATGATATATTTGACAGGCGCGAAATTAAATCAATTTACCTCAGCAACGCTCTTTTTGTACAGCGTTCATCTCTTCCGTTTCAGACTCTCCAAAACTGGTATAGCCGAGTTAAAGCTGAGGAACGATATAGAGTCCTTCTGAGGCATCGCTCACCTGCAATATAAAGTCATAACGGCAGTTTGTGCATCACATGTTTTACATTTTCAGTAAGTTTCAACCAAAGAGTTTGTGTGGCGGGATTAATTATGTGTGTGCATTATAATAATGATTTAACATAGAAGTTTAACATTTCATAATTGAGTTTCAGTTTGAGCGAAACCACTGCGTAGATAATACTCATGCAATCTTAGGATTAGTATGGCAGTTACCTTTGAATTACGCGAAAAGCTCAAAACTGTACCTGTCGGATACAACTAATCTGCGTTATTGACCGATCGCCAAATTATCGATCGCTCCGCCCAAATAGTCATGAGGTCTAATGATTAGAAAACTCCGACAAGCAGATCGCAATGATTGCGGATAAGGCGAGTAAAATATTATATTTGTAATGATGTTTCATGCTATTTTCTAAAATATAAATTGAAAAGCCGCACACAAAACAGCTTTGTACAACTTTAATACAATCATAAATGCTTGAGAGAGTAATGACGTAATCAAAATAAATGAGTAAACGACAGACTGACTATCAGAAACGTTTCATATACATATTATATGGAGTTGAATAAAAATCCGTTGTAAAAATGAAAATGTATTTCATATTGATGTTGAACTTGTATTAAACAGCCTTTTAGTGAATCCGGTGGCTATTCATATATAAATTATTTTTCTTTGAAAATATTTTTATTCAATGCATATGACACATCTATACCATTATGTTTTCTTTTAAAATTAACACAATAAAACAAAGATCTTAATTTGTTTAATAAAAAGACACCGACTCTTTTTTATTTTGATATAAATTAAATTTTGATTTTAACCATAATTTAATATAGGCCTTATACAGAATATATTTTCTATGATCACTCGTGAATTAAGATCGATATTCAACCAATTTGAAATCCAACAAATATTCTCTATGTAACAATGTAATAGTTGTAACTTATATGGTATTTTAAATAAAAAATAGCGTTGATTTTTCCATTATTATAATTAAATTGTCCTGTAAAGATTTTCAAATATTTGTATACTTGTAATAAGCAAATTTTCTTTATCTTATAAAGGAAGCACCACAGATAATCATTCTGAAACACTTTTAAAAGAACACAGTTCGTGAATCCATTGCTTAAGGCATTAAAACCTATGCTCTGAGCTTTATAACACTATTTAGTGTGAAATTCAGGACCAGTGTCGCACCCTATATTTGCAACTTGTTACAAATCACTGGTTGGATGCAAGACCTATGGCGTACCATAGGGTCGAACGTCAACAAGACCTACTAGGTAAAAAGAGAAATGTACGTCGACGTACAAGTATGTCGACGTTTATTTTTTTTGTACTTCACGTACAAAATTGTACTTCGACGTATAGTTTTTCACCGACTCGAGTGTAAGGCCAAGAAGACGCCTTACATCGGTTGCTTTTAGAGATATTTGACATTGAACATTATTATAATTATTATTATTTATACCAAATTATGCGACTATCGACCGTTAACTCATAGATATTGTGCGTATTTATTGAACATTATTATTATTATTACTTTTATTATTATGTATACCAAATTATGCCACTTTCGACCGCTAACTCATACATATTGTGCGTATTTATTGACCTGGCGTGGCGGAATTAACCTCTGACTTATGCAAATAATGGTATTCACAAAATACGACCAAACCAGGGAGGTTATTATATATTTTAAATCCCATTAGTCGTTTGGTAGCTGTTTGGTTACCGTTGGGAATTTACCTACACAGTAATGCGCTGAACCGTGATACTCCGCCCAGCATGGTCAATAAATACTCAATATATGCTTTATAAAATTTATTTTAAAAAAAGGTAACCGTCTTCTTCAAATTGGTATATAATCTATTTCAATGCATTAAATACTTCAAAGTTCTTTTTTTCAATTTTTAATATTTTATTCATTTTGTTCTGAATTAAAAAAGAGATTTTAAACATTTATTATGAATAAATCTGAAGGGAAAGCGGCTCAAGAGACGAGTGTTTTGATTGGCTGTTCAGAAAATGTGTACGTCGAAGTACAAACATGTACGTACGAAGTACAAATTGTACTTCGACGTACAGATCAATCACGACTTATCTCCCCAAAACAGCGGAGCGCCCCTCGTTTTCCCTATACCGTATTATCAATTCAAGAACGGTAAATGGAAACAGGCACTGTGTTTCAATTTTCACATATTGCTTTTTGTATCATTAAAATTTAATCGAAATATGAATAGGGGAATAAGATTTGTGTTTTGTTTTTTAATAAGTACACCGAAAAACGATACATAAAACGGTCCGTGTATATACCGTCTTTTCCTTTTTCCTTTTGAATTCGACACATGCGAATTAAGGCATATTTGTTTATAGTCCAATTTTCTAATAACCGAAACAAAGCAAAGTACGAAAATAAAATTTACTTCTTTATATCGTTTTTCGGTGTACTAATTATAAAAACGAAATGCGAAATGTATTTCCATCTTCAAATTTCGTTTCAATCTTCATATACCGAAAATCAATGATTAAACTTGGTCCCGTTTACCGTTCTTGGTTTGATATTACGGTTTACAAAAAAACGAAAAACGAGTGGCGCTGTTCAAAAATCTAAAAAAAAAGAAAAAAAGTAGTTCATAAATCTTTGCTGCTGTGCTGCTGTCTTGGGGAGGTAACTCATTCGTGGCTATTGCGCGTGCTTTTTTCTTTCACATAAGAATACATCACTTATTTCGATCAGGATGGCTTCTTACGTGCATTTTGGGGGAGGGAAAGACACGCCGTAAGGGAAGAAGACGAGATATTTTCAGTTGTTTTTTCCAAATTATGTATTTGTCCAAATTTAAATTATCATAATCTGACATCTAAATGTTTCCCAACGTACCGGTATTTCATGTCGATCCAACGGAATTGATAGGGCTATAGTTAGTCTCTTATGACACTTCTTTTTCTTTGCCCCTATACTATGCAAATTCAGTACTAATTTATTTAAAAAAACTCGTTTAAATCCTATAATCAGGGAGTGATCCTTACATTATAAGAGCTGTATTATCCCTTCCCCTGTGTCCCGTATTCCAATTATTATTACCCCTTAGACCCAAATGATGTTTTAAGAAGCACAATAATCGGCGGCGGCATCTAAAATGTTCCCTTTTAACATCACCGTACATAATAGAATCTTAAAGTTGTATTAGTACTGCCAATATCGAAAGAAAGATCAAGACAGACGGAGAATAAATACAAAGTTGTTTCAAGCTTATGAACTTGTGAAGTGCTAGGTGTCTTATATATAACTTCCAATTTATTCGATTAAGTAGAAATACATTTTACATTTCACAACTGAACATATGTCTAGTGATTTTAGCTCTGAAAGAGTTATAACCAAATACCTTATATGAAACCTGTTTTGCGCTTGAAATAATTATATATAATATTATTAATAATATGAATAAATGTGCCTTTTAATAGCTTATTAAACAACATATTTAATAATCCGGAAAGAGCGCTCAAGATGAAGTTAATGCTTACAAAATATTTACCTTCCAATGATATAACGCCGCTAAAAATGATTTTATACGTTACGGTTCATAAAGAAGGCGAATAGCATGCGTAACGCCTATAGAAACTACTTGCACGCGTTAGAACGTTCCGTTTTAGACCCTGGATCCTTGTTTTCATTTGTCTTTAAGACCGAACATGTGGATGTGAAAAGTTATTTGTGTACAAGGCAGAATTTATTAATGATTAACAAATCTATGATCATTATTAATGGGACATACATTTTGAATACAATTGCTCATTCAAAGTTTTTCATCTTATACCCCTAAATGATTACATTGTAAATAGAAATGAAATCGTACGTTATGTCACTATCATAGTATCTGATGTATTTAAGAGACGGCAGGCGCAAATTCTTATAGCTTTGATGTACAGCACAGGCAAAAGCACACAAATCAGTGATGCAATAATATACCTCTAAAATCAATAATATTTAAATTGAATGTCAGTGTCAGCTGAGTAAGGCAAGTGAAATATAAACAACAGTCCAAAAACATAAAATGGTCTATTCACCGGTTAATGAATCAATCAGTCTTCAATACCCCTGACCATAATACAACTAACCACCGTGGTGTGCTGGCGGGGGAGACTGCGTGATGACAGAAGTCATTGTGGGCAGACATCGCTGGATAAGGTCAGCCGCCATCTTGCTCGATGTGCTTTTCCCAGCCTGGAAACACCTGCTGTTGACCACAGTCTGACTGACATCGAAGGCTTTCGCTTGCAACATCGGGAGCTTTCTTGAACCAATAAAGCATTCGCTTATATTCGACAGACTGGTGTTGCAATGATTTACTGAAAGCCTGTAGAGGTCTCGTACCGGCTTCATTACGGACTCAGTCATAGACGGGAGAAATCCAGCATCGCTCATGTCAGGCTGGATGTTCTGAAGGAATGACTTCGTCATGCAGCTGACACTCCGTGGTGACAGCTTTCCTTATCTCAACGCTTGCGTTTGCAGGTATTGATCCGACAGACAAGACGGGCTCTCCGGTTGCGTATGTCAAGCGATGCAGATAGCTAACCAGCTTATGTACAGCGACAGCGATTGGTTCAGCAAACAATGCGCCTCTCCAGGTAACAAGTGAAAACTTGCGATCAACATGTGAAGGAATGGTGTTGGACAGCACACTGACTCCAGCTACGACAAAATCGGAATAATCTATAGCGGTGTATTGGTCATTGTCGTCTGTGTGGAATTGCGTTAATACAACCCTGTTAATATCGTATAGCAACACTGGCCCTTCGCCCGACTGGCAGAGACTTGTTCTATATCCCGTGATCGTGAGATCAGGTATTTGTTCTGGGAGCGAACAAAGTTGCGGTCTTGCTTCCTGAAATAATGTCAACGGAAAGATGCATTAGAACTAAACCATATGAAAGCCAAATTAAATACACAATACAAACATATAAAAAAACATATTAGTTGTATGCTCATCAAAATCTCCTGCGTTAAATCATGCTTATATATTTGACTGACGCGAAATGAAATCAATTTACTTCAACAACGCTCTGGATGTACAGAGTTTTTCTCTTCCGTTTCAGACTCTCCAGAACCGGTAAGGCCGAGTTAAAGCTGAGGAACGACATATGGTCGCTATCTTTCTGTGCGTTCTGAGGCATCGCTTACCTGAAATCTAAAGTCATAACGAAAGTTTCTTCACCACATGCTTTACATTTTCAGTAGTTCCAACCAAAGAGTTTGTGTGGCGGCATAATAGTATGTATGTGCATGATAATAATTAATTAACAAAGGAGTTATTTCATAATTGAGTTTAAGTTTTAGCGAAACCAATGCAACTGTGTACAGAATACTCATGCGATCTTAGAATTAGTATGGCAGTAACTTTTGAATTACGCGAAAGTCTCAAAACTACGAGTCGAATACAACTAATCCGCATAATTGTGTTAACAGCGTACTTAAATATACCCCATTTTAAAATAGCTTTCCTATTTTTAGTATGGAAAAACCCAACATTGTCATTTAAGAAATCCCAAATAATCGATTATCAGTTATGCTCAACAAATCTACCCTGCTGCTGTTTGATCAAGGTGAAACTGAAGCTACGCCGTTTGATATATTAATATAATAATGTTCATATGCAGTATTCTAAAGCTGTTTTACAGAAATGTGTATTTATCTACCGTATTGTCGTGCATTTCAATTCAACGCATCACCAATTCGTTACTTGTCGATATTTGACCAAACATTAAATTATACATAACCAGCGTCATACGAAAATGCGGCCAGCGTAACAAGAGCTGTCCGCTATAAAGTCGCGCTATAAAGTCCCGCAAGGTTTCGTGGTCTCATTAGCTGTCAGTTTAGATCCTGACAGGCTGGAGTTACGCTGGTCGAATGTAGCACAAAACCCTTTTTGGCATGATGCGGCTGATATGCGAATGTCTCCTACGTTTAAACAAATATGACCGTATTGTTTACCAACAATTTAGATGCTTAATAATGTCATTTTTATAAACACAAATATGCTTAAGACACGATCTTAATATACGTGTCAATAGAAAGCTGTAGTTCATTTAATTATGAATAAATTATACTTCATTTGTACGATGATACATATATTTATTTTTCATGATACATGTTATGAATACACAATGTTGTGTAAAACAATCAAGTATGAAAACGGGCTCTTACCTGTTCGTCCTGTTAAGACTCTTTAACTATGCGTCTATGTCAAAGTGTTCCAGAAACCGATTTGCGTCTTAATATTTCTATATTTAGTTATAGGAAATCCGATTTTTTATTACAAAGAACATGTTTAGCGATTGGTTTTTTATTGATGGGAAAACAACTATTGTTTAAAATAACACATTTTGGATTACCGTATTACTCAATGTCTAAATTTAATTTGGCGATATAATATCACAGTAATTATTCGAGCTAAATGAAAAACTACAGATATCAAACAGTTAAAAAAACTTCGATGCATCTTATTTCTATAAATGTTTTCATATCAAGATAGTTTACAAATACAAACGTGATATTGATATCAAATTTGAATTCTACCACGGCACGTGACTTGTTTTCTATATACAAAGAAGAAAAACTACTGTTGGTTATTACCCCGATATACCAACGGTTGTTTAAAGTGACGTCACTTTGATTTTCCGCGCACATTTTATGAATGAAGACGACGTCATTTGATTGTAATTGTTGTGGTGACGTCACGTTTTTGCGGAAAAGTGGAGGACGTTCGGTTAATATAATTCTCACTTATAACCTTTAAATCGCGGATAACTTATTAATGAAATCGTGTTACAATCGAAATAATCCACGGGTAACCGTTGATTATTGCGGTTATAACCAACGGTATGTCATTCCGATGCTTGTTATCAAACCACTCGGGCTACGCCCTCGTGGTTTAATTCCTTCGCATCGGACCTCCATACCGTTGGTTATTACCGCAATAACCAACGGTTACCCGTGGATTATTTCTTAAATCATCCACCCTTTAAATCTCCGATAAGAAAGCAAGTTAAGTATATATACGATGTTTTAATTTTACAAATATTATAAACATTAAAAGCTCACAATAAAAAAAACGAAGCAGAAGGTGTAAAATAGTACACATACATGTAATTGATTTAAGAAATAATCCACGGGTAACCGTTGTTTATTGCGGTTATAACCAACGGTATGGAGTTCCGATGCGTAGGAATTAAACCACGAGGGCGTAGCCCGAGTGGTTCGATAACAAGCATCGGAACGACATACCGTTGGTTATTACCGCAATAACCAACGGTTACCCGTGGATTATTTCGATTCTAACACGATTTCATTAATAAGTTATCCGCGATTTAAAGGTTATAAATGAGAATTATATTAACCGAACGTCCTCTACTTTTCCGCGAAAACGTGACGTCAACACAACAATAACAATCAAATGACGTCGTCTTCATTCATAAAATGTGCGCGGACAATCAAAGTGACGTCACTTTAAACAACCGTTGGTATAGCGGGGTAATAACCAACAGTAGATTTTCTTCTTTGTATATAGAAAAAAGTCACGTGCCGTTGTAGAATTAAAGTTAACATAAACATAAAATAGCAATCTATCCCATTTATATAGATATTGTATAGACACGTGCACATTCTCGTTCATAAAGTAACCGATTAAAACTTAAAAATCATTGACGGTCAAACATATATTTAAGATAAAGAAGTCGTTATTCACTCTGCAATGTCACGAAATAGTTAACCTATATTAAATGTCATAAAGTCTGCACAAAATCTTCAAATTAGAGCTCACACCAATATTAAAAGTCTCAAAGCATCCAATACATGATAGTATAAAAAAAACTATTACTGGTTAAAAGTATCCAACAAATATTAATAGTCGCCAATATCAGACACAAATATAGAAACATAGCTTCTGCAATACAAATGTGAGGTCACAACGTATTCAACAAACTCACACAGTGAACAACACATATTTAAGTATAAAGTCTCCAACAAATAATCAAGCCCACAAAGTGTTCAACAATTAGTTAAGAGATACATTTAAGGTAAAAAAAAAATTCCTAACACACGATTTTAGCAAGTTACAATGCATGTAGAGCACATTTCAAGTCCACAAAGTTGTACGAAACCCAGAACACGCTTAGCTGAACAACCGCGTGCAAACAACGAGAAGTGACGTCATCAGCATCGTCACTGACGTAGCCATTTGACCTGAAATATGCATTTAATCTTGCGATTTTTAAATGTAACACAATGAAATGCAACAAATACAACCATTGTGCTAGCAATAAGTTTTGCAATCGATTTACGTCGAACAACTAATAATATTTGGTTAACCGAAGAGATTTCTTCAGTCTTTAAGGTTATTGGTTGACGAAATCTTGGATTGCACCGCCTATCCGTTGGTGTAAATATATGCGTGTCCAAGAATGGTACACTTGTCGATAGGGTTATGCATTGATGTGATATTATTTTACTCATACAGCAACAACAATCAATGGATAGCTCAATTATTGATCGCAAAGTTTAACAAAGTAGATCACACACTGCACACATAAAGGTAAAAAGTTTCTACTCACCCTGTGCGCCGCTCTTTCCTGCGCAGAAGGACTGACATCCGGCCCATTTCGGCTGCTCGTCACTCGAATCGTCACAGTCATTTGTACAATCACAGACGAATGAGTCCTCGATGCACGTGATTTTTCCACTTGCGCAAGTGAAGTAATTCTTCGGACATTTCTGTATGTCGAAAAGTAAGCACTGTCTTAAAAGTTTTAAACATTTATGGTAAAGGACTTATACTCAAATGCAATTTTCTGGAAACGTTGGAAACGTTAAAATTTATAGATGCAGCGTGTCAATTCAATAGATGATATTTGTCTGCTTTCAGAGTAATACTGTCAAATAAGTTTCTCAGTTAATTATGTGATACCCCAAAAGCAAACACATATTATTGTTATTGAATGCTTCTAGTTATTCTTTTAGCATAAGTTACTTTTATGTCGTTTGTGTTCGTAATATTTTGTAATTGACTTGAAGTAATTGTGGCTTAGTAAGAAACCATTCAGCGTCATGTTGGGTGTCACTGAATATTTTTATCACGTAATGCGCGGGGACAGTCATTGACACTACCAACATACATTACTACTATGACCGTCTACATCGAGTCATCTGTTCGCCTTTGTGGGTCCCTGCGCGTATTCGTGTGCCTTAACAGCGTTTAGTCGGATCCTAATAAGTGAAGTTTACACAAAATAGAAATGCAGATGTTTCGTAACAAAATGAATTTGTGTAACTTCCCTAGTAAGGCTTATGTGAGAATTATTTGCAAGTAATTCCCAAACATGTTCAATAATTCATCACTTATCATGAAAACAATACAAATATCTCAGTTTGAAAAAAAGCATGCGCTTAAGTAAAAGTTCGTTGGTAAGGGCAGGTAGGTAGCATGCAAGTATACTATTCAATATTTAGAACGCTTCCATGTTTGTAACACCCCTGATAGCATAATTGTCTCAGCGTGGTTTGAAATCGGTCATTTCTGAAATTTTAATAAGCTGATATAAGATGCCAATAACTCACGTTCACGTATGAACTACCAAATCCAGCAGATGGACACTTGGCGTTCTCGCATTTGACCTTCAATAAAGCCTTCCCCTCACAAGGCGCTCCACCGTTGGCCGGACTGGGATTGTTGCAGGTCCTGAAACATATTATGTTATACTTCATCTTCTTTAAATGCTAAGCCACATGTTCAAATAATCGGCGCATTTCAGTCATCTGTAGACTTGCGCAGGATATCCTGACTGTTTTAATCACGGTTTAATGCCAATTATACCGTTTTATTTTTAAGAGCATTACAAAGACCACAACGACCAAATCCCTTGAGTGGTCTTTATAGACAGGTTAGACTGTATTGTTATAATTGGTGTGGTATTCCAACATTTGATACGCGTAAACGCAAATAAGCTAGGGATTTTGAATCACATAAATAAATTTACCTTGCTCTCATGGCTATTCCTTCCCCACAGGTTACACTGCATTCATTGGGGTTAGTCCATGGTCCCCATTGGCCGTTGACCTTTTCTACAATTTAAGTTTTTTGACACGCTAAATAGAACAGTATTGTACACGGCATAAATAAGCTTACGTTATTAAAGATGGTCCGTCGAGGTACATTTAACTTTGTCGAAAATAAACATAGTAAATTTTAAGCGCGTATGATTAAGTATGTTTTGTTGTATACGAATGAAAGTATTACCGTAATTGTGTGTGTGTATATATATGTCCAAATGTGTTGTTTTGTGAATGTACGTTTACGATATGACACATATGATATTATTTTTATACCGTTTGAATTAGTCAAATGACTAAAATTATTACTTGTTTGAACTGATACCTATTCGAAGAGCTTAACATTACTTTATATAGGAATAAATATTTTTTTGCGTACACATGTACACGATTTTATCCATAACTAATTATAATGTATAATAAAAACAAAATAAAGTAAATTGATAGCACATTGCGTATTTGTAGCAATAATAAACAAGATGTGTTTGAGAAACACCTAGCCCCCAGTAGGTATCCTGGCTTACTTATGATTACTGGCATTGGAAATGTCATTGAGTGTACTAAACTGTCAAGGCAAAGGACAAAGATGACAATGACAATTTATGAAAGATTAAGGACTCCGGCCCAAAATACCAAGCATTCATAAGCAAGAGTCATTTTGTAATAATAAGTGCTATATAGCATATAATGCAATTATTTACACAATGTTTTACACAAAAAGTACATATACATTAATGAAATAATGTTAACCTACAGACTATTGCTCTAACAAAAGCAATGTAAATCCAGAATAGACATCATATAAATAATACTACATGCTCTGCATTCACATGGTTCTGACCAGAAATCTATCATAAACGGTGTAAACTCGTTCAACCCTGGTGACGACTTGGGCGACTTTTGCAAATCAAGTCCATCCTGATGTCAAATCAGGGTATACTTAATTTTTAACCCCTCCCCCACCAAACCCATTTTTATTGACTTTTCAAAACAACAAATCATAAAAGTTAAACAAATATAAAAAAAAATCGTTTAAGTCGTTAAATAGTTATAGTGTACATGTACTAGTATATTAAATGAGCGATTTTGACCAATATATTTGACCTTTGACCTTGAAAGATGACATTGACTTTGAAGGATGACCTTGACCTTTCACCACTCAAAATGTGCAGCTCTATGAGATACACATGCATGCCAAATATGAAGTTGCTATGTTCAATATTGCAAAAGTTATTGCAAATGTTTGACATGCTATGTACAATAGTTAAAAAGGTATAGGCATTTTTAAGTATATGACCTTGATTATTGACATTGACATGTCACCGATTAATACGTTCAGCTGTATGAGTAACACATGCATGTAAAATATAAAGTATCTGTATAAAGTGGTACTGAGGTTTTGGCATATTTAAAATGAAAATTGACCTTTGCAAATGACGTTTGACCTTTCATGATGACCTTGACCTTAACATTGTACAAATTAAAATGTGCAGCTCCATATGCATTTGAGAAGTCGTTACGAAGTTATAGTGTATAGTAAATGAGCGATTTTGACCCATATATTTGACCTTTGACCTTGAAGGATGACCTTGACCTTGCTCTTTCACCACTCAAAATATGCAGTTTCATGAGATACACAAGCATACCAAATATGAAGTTTCTATGTTCAATATTGCAAAAGATATGGCAAATGTTAAAGTTTAGTGATTTTGACCCATATATTTAGACCTTTGACCTTGAAGGATGACCTTGACCTTGAATTTTTCACCACTCAAAATGTGCAGCTCCTTAAGATACACATGCTTGCCAAATATACAGTTGCTATCTTCAATATTGCAAAAGGTATGGCAAATGTTAAAGTTTGACGCAAACCAACAAACCAACAAACAAACCAACAAACAGGGCAAAAACAATATGTTTCCAGTATATACTGGGGGACATAAAAAGTAAACATGTACATATTTGAACTCGAAGTATACGAGACGATTTCGTGAAACACAGTAAACTTTCAAATGCCAACCATAGGGATCCGGTATTATTTTTTTGTTTAAATCTTATTTCAATTCATTTGATACCGATAAGGATAAATAAATTACGCATGGAGTTAACACACAGCGCGTTAAGTAATTTATTGCATAAAATCACCAGATTGTATTGCTATCCTTTTTTAAAATTCCGACCGCATGAAAGTTTCCAACAATCGGTGCCAAGCAAAGACAAAATTTATCTGACACTGTGCGATCAAAACTGGGTTAGGTAAAACTAATACCTCGACTAGCTCTACACCGACTCACCTAGGTCGCAGTTCATGCCTCCCCATCCCGACGTACATAAGCACGTGAATGAACTACCCGCGGATGTGCACGTAGCTCCGTTCTTGCACGGGGACGCGCTGCAGCCCGTTCCAACTAGAAATACACATGAAACATACTGTTCACAGTGTTTAATTTTCATTGAGTCCATCGAGCCAGAAAACAGAACATTGTAAGTAAGCAAACAAAAAATATTGGTAGAGGTCGGAGGAAACAGTACAACATAAGGAAATATTGATGCAGATTGGGCAATTTTTTTTTTCTTAACTATGACGTTGAATTTAATCTACACAAAAGCACTCACATGTCTTATAAATATTTTGATCACAGGCAAAACAATGCTACACACTCAACGAAGATAACATAAAACGAAATTATCAAAACACAATTAAACATAAATTTACGACAAAATTGTGCTGTACCCGGCTGCATTGTATTGAACATAAATGTATGATATTTTATATTTTGTCTGGGGCTAAATCATTTGGTATAAACATTAATTAATATTTACAACATCATAAAGATTAAACGTCCCCGGCTGTAAAACAATACTCATAAGGATTTTTTGTATTGAAGGGTATGCATTTGATTAATAAAACAATTATAATATATACAAACAATAAAGTGCATGTACAGTACATGTAGTAACTCACCATTTTGACACGTGTTCCCATTGAAACCATCCCTGCATGTGCACGTGAAACTATTCTGTCCGTTGATACACGAGCCACCGTTTTGACACGGGCCAATAGAGCATTCATCGATATCTAAAAGACATGTGCATGCAATCATATACATATATATAGTCACTCACGTAAGGCTCACGTTTGATTTGTTACGGATATAGCACATTATAAAATATTCAATGTTTAAAGTTACTCTGTGCGTCGTATAATGAGGGTGATAATTTTAGTAAAAGACAAACTATGAGCATCCGATTCAATTGCAGTTATGGTAAGAAGGTAAAGTTTACCTGTAAACATGATAGAGTGTACATAACCAATAGAACAACGTTAAAGGCGTTAGACACAGTTATGATAAATATTTTTCTTATTTATTTGCAATTCTTTGATAATTTATGTTAGTTTACACAGATTCCTTCTGATTAACAATTTTTATATTCAATTATGTAACTGTACCTTGGTCACAGTTGGTTCCCTGCCAACCTCCAGCACACGTGCACGTGTACTTGTTCTGTCCATTAATGCACGTGGCTCCGTTCTTGCACGGGTTGTTGGCACACTCGTTGATATCTAAAAGTGCCAGTTAAAGTCATTGTATTTAATCAAAATATTTATCCTTCACACAAAATGGCAGACTTGACTATATAATAAAAATTAGCATAAATGCCCTCATATTGTACCAAAAGAAATCCTAGATTTGGTGTATGAATAGAATAAGAATTGTTACTATGCACGTACCTCGATACATTTTTTGTTGTAGAATCCATGCAAAATGTTTATTTGCATGTAGTGGGAGGATAGAAAACATTACACGCGTAGCAGAAAAAACGCTTGCATTCCTTCATGGAACTTGCTTATAACTATACATGTTGAGAACAGAACTAGCATTTTACAACTACTCGTTAACAATGCTAAAAATTCCTCAATAGAGCACATCACAATGTTCTTTGACGTGCTAATGCGTGTTTATAAATAAAAACACAGGATAGGGGCTTTATGGCAAAACCGATGAATCTCTTAATCGTTGTTTATTGACATATTTCAAACGACTAATTGTATATTTCTAATATTCATATACCAAATGCGTGGGCACTTCATAAATCTTGTAACAACGAACCTCGTTTATATGCCCACTCATCTACATACGATAGTTTTACAATACTATTTATTTTCATTGTTTTCGAAAAACACGTGTATGTTGTGTATTTAGCTAATAAACAATATATTTCTCCATCAATTGGCATGTTAAATGTTGAAATGGAAAATGTTTATTATAAAGCCGGTTTTATTAACAACTCCACCTTTCGTGCAATTGCTTCCGGTCCAACCAGCTACACACTGACACTGGTATGTCGTCTGCAATGAAGTGCACGTGGCTCCGTTCTGGCACGGGTTTCCGACACACCAGTCAACATCTGTACATTTAAAGACACTTGTATAAAATTGCATTTAGCATGACATGAAACGAAACAAAGGTAGAAAGCTAAATTAATTGTTTGCTTGCTTAATTGTTTTTTGTTTGGAGACGTTTCGCCTTTTAAAACATTATTCAGTCATTTTACGGCGTTCAATTAGGATACGTACACTTTTCCTGGTTAAGCAATACTAAGTGCACATACTAATGCCAGAAATGGACAACAGCCCTAAATCAACGACATGCCATTTAAATCAATAATCACGCCATACATATAGATGCATCTCATATAAATAGATAAAAAAAAATATGTCATGAAATGGAACTAGAATGGTAAATGAATGAAGACCTGTGAACTTAATTTTACAATTCGGCATACGTATGGAATCAAAACAATTACACTTAACAAACTGTACATATACTATTTTATAAATTAGTAACATATAAAAGTAAAATATAACTCAAAACATATTGTGAAGCAAGACTTTTGACATAAAACGATGGGTCAATAACATATCGTCTATTATAAATTAAAAATGTCTTCAACTGCTTCAATTCTTTTTTCCACTTTGAAAAGTGACAATCAAACATAGGTCAATAACATAAAAATTAAACGATTATGGGGAATAATACTCTTAAGGATAAAGTGATGTTATCTTTAATCGACTTAAATTTGTTCGATCAATTAGTGTATCATAACATTAAACAAGAGCACCGCTCATCTATTTTCTTTTTAAAGGTGAAGGGACTCTCATTTTCAATCACAAAGGAGGGAGGGGCGGAGTGAAGAGGGGTGTATAGTGTGGGGGTGTGCAATTTATTACATTATCTTCCAAAAATGCGAAAAAAAAACGAAAAAAAATAAAATCGGGGGGGGGGGAGGGGGGTGGGGGGGGATTTTTGGGTGCGATAGTTGGACGGTATTTCAAACATAAAAAATAAAATAAATATTTGTGTTTTTTAACCGTTTCAAAAAAAAATTGGGGGGGGGGTGGGGGGGGGGGTAAAGTGTGAGGGTGTGGTGGTAATTTGTGAAATGATCTTAAAAAAAAATTAGGGGGGGAGATTCGGGTGGGGGGAGTGGGGGTGGTGGGGGGAGGGGGGGGGTGGGGGGGATTCTTGGGTGCGATGGTTGGACGGTATTTCAAACATAAAATAATAAAAATAAATACTTGTGTTTTTAAACCGTTTACAAAAATAAATTGGGGTGGGGGGTGGGGGGGGGGGGGGGGTATAGTGTTAGGGTGTGGTGGTCATTTGTGAGGGGGATGGTTTGGGTGGAGTCTATTGTGGTATGTCAGGTAAGAGTAGTTTTGTCAAAGTATCAATCAAATCTAATCATAAATAAAGAAGTTATGGCAATTTTAGCAAAATTTAATAATTTGACATTGAGATTCAAGGTCATTCAAAGGTCAAGGTAACATTCAACTTGCCAGGTACAGTAACCACATGATAGCATTAAAGTATTTGAAGTTTGAAGCAATAGCCTTGATACTTAAGAAGTAAAGTGGATCGAAACACAAAATTTAATCATATATTCAAAGTTTCTAAGTCAAAAAAGGGCCATAATCCCGTAAAAATGACAACCAGAGTTATGCAACTTGTCCTTTTACTGTACCCTTATGATAGTTTGCGAGTGTTCCAAGTATGAAAGCAATATCTATGATTCTTTAGGGGTAAAGTGGACCAAAACACAAAACTTAACCAAATTTTCAATTTTCTAAGTATAAAAAGGGCACATAATTCTGTCAAAATGCCAGTCAGACTTACATTACTTTGCCTGCACAGTCCCCTTATGATAGTTAATAAGTGTTGCAAGTATGAAAGCAATAGCTTTGATACTGTAGGAATAAAGTGGACCTAAACACAAAACTTAACCAAATTTTCAATTTTCTAAGTATAAAAAGGGCACATAGTTCTGTCAAAATGCACGCCAGAGTTATCTAACTTTGCCTGCCCAGTCCCCTCATGATAGTAAGTAAGTGTACCAAGTTTGAATGCCATAGCATTGATACTTTCTGGGAAAAGTGGACCTAAACGCAAAACTTAACCAAAATTTTCAATTTTCTAAGTATAAAAAGGGCACATAATTCTGTCAAAATGCACGCCAGAGTTATCTAACTTTGCCTGCCCAGTCCCCTCATGATAGTTAGTAAGTGTACCAAGTTAGAATGCAATAGCATTGATACTTTCTGAGAAAAGTGGACCTAAACGCAAAACTTAACCGGACGCCGACGCCAACGCCGACGCCGACGCCAAGGTGATGACAATAGCTCATAATTTTTTTCAAAAAAAAGATGAGCTAAAAAGGAATAGTGCAAAACTGTATTCACAAACGTCAGTGTTACGTCGTTTAACATGTGAACACTCACTGGAGTCACAATTCTGACCCACCCACCCAGCGGTACAGTCACAGGTGTAGCCGTTGTCATGGTTACTGCAAGTAGCTCCGTTCTTGCAGGGATTCTGTATACACTCGTTGATGTCTTAAAAATGATTAAACCACCACATTAATTGTTAGAATCACATATCCGTTTTACTTGAAAGAAAAGTTTGCATTTCATTTCAATATTTGTGAATATGTATTTAAAACGTCATATTGACATTTTTAGATGTATGTATATTTGCAAAACATGAACCTTGGTCACAGTTGGTTCCTTGCCATCCCCCTTTACACGTGCACGTGTACCTGTTCTGCCCATTAATGCACGTGGCTCCGTTCTTACAAGGATTGGTGGCACACTCGTTGATGTCTACCGAAACAAACGTAATCAAGATAATGAATAATGATAATGACAATGACAATAGGTTTATTTGTTCTAAATGGCCTCCTGCCCAAAATACGAACACAAAATGAATCAAATACACGTAACACCGGTTATAATCCACATAATGAAACTGTTGAATTTTCTACACGCGAAATGAAACAATTGTGTTTTAAAACAAATAAATGACAGCTTTGATTATTTACGATTGTAACGTTATACTCAATTTCGATCAAATATTCAAACAAAATACATGTATAAAACGTGGCCAGTGACTAATAAATTTACAGATCAGATTTCTTCCGTTCCCAGACTAAAATGTCATTTCTAGTTTACACGCCTTTGCAATAAGCTGAACTCTTCCTGTTTAATTAACGCGTTTCGCCATAGACCTACTTTCGTTTGGTGTTCCGTGGTATGTAAATATATTAACATTTTGTATAAGTTTAGTTACATAACACACCAGACAGCTTGACGGATCGTACGGGTTTATTAAAGTTACAGGACTACTGACCTGTACATGAGTCATGGGTACATTTGTTTGACTGAATAAAGTATCTTGTTGTTTAGAATAGTTTGTGGACTTGAAATGCGTCGCGCTAAAATGGCAAAATAAATCGCAATGAAAAGTTCGTCGAATTGTGTGCGAATTTATTCCCTCGCATTACGCAACAAGTAAAACACGTATCCTACCAAAATATTGGGAAAATGCAAATAATTAAGTGTTTTTACTTAAAGGTGGAATTCTGTAATGTAATTGTTCATAGCATTTTGTATGTGGTGCAATATATATGTTGCCTAGTATGTAAGTATGAGTGCTATCTTATAACACATTATATTAATGTATGTATTTGAAACTATAAATACACGCTAAGAACGAATTATTTGTTTTTGTAAAATTAAAAACAGCGTTACATATGAGGCATACCTTGGTCACAGTTGGTTCCCTGCCAACCTCCAGCGCACGTGCACGTGTACTTGTTCTGCCCATTGATACACGAGGCTCCGTTCTTGCATGGATTGGTGGAACACTCGTCGATGTCTGAGAGAATAAATCGTTAAGGTAGCTAAAATGTGTTGAAACTAATTATATTTTAACTAATTACTTTCTTGTCGTTAACAATGAACAACTGAACGTGCTGCTTACGATTGCAATACGTCGCAATGTTCTATAACGAAAATTTACCTTGATCGCAGTTGGTTCCCTGCCATCCCCCTGTACACGTGCACGTGTACTTGTTAGCAAGATTGTTGCACGTGGCTCCGTTCTTACACGGATTGGTGGCACACTCGTTGGTGTCTATCCAAACAAAAGTAGTCACCATACAACGTTAATAAACAGAATGAAACAAATACACACAACAACAGTAATAACCCACATAAAGTACCTGTTTCTACGAATTATAACAGAGCATGTTTTCACGTTTATATAACAGCTATGATTAATTAAGTAAAACGTGTATCATATCAAAATATTGGGATACTAACAAATAATTACGTGTCTCAGAGGCGTATTTAGGTGGGGGGCTAGGGGGCTAAAGCCCCCCCCCCCCCCAGCTGGCTGGCTAGATATAATTTAAAAAAAAGAGCCCCTTACAGTTCCAATCCACTTGTGTATTTCCTGTCATATGCCCCTAATTAGGCCATTAAAAGCTGTCAATTCGTGTGATTAGCCCCAGGCATGTGTACAGACGATCTAACCTTCGCCAGCTAAACTGCACGCTTCTTTGACTGTAAGTGATAAACTGCGCTATTTGATTGGCTGAAGGAGATACATTCAACTTATGAAATTCATCGATACATTTAGCTATAGGTAAATGTTTACAAATGGCTGCCGCATGGGACTTGTGAAAAACAATATCCTCCAATTACCTTCAGTTGAGCGGTTAAGGAAACAACTAAAATAATTTCTGAATGAATTCAAACATTGCCGCAATAAACGATGTACCTAAAAAGATTTATTTGATTCCTGTTAAATCCATGTCAAAATTGTTTATTTAGAGCGTGTTTAACCACACAAAGCCTAAAGTTCCATACACATCCGCAAATGACATACACTTCGCGCGTTGTTTACCTTGAATCGAGAGGTAACATCCGAAAAGCGAGAGTACTCGATTGCATTAGACATGAGGTCAACAAAACTTCGAAAATTCGATTCGCTGAACAAATTTAGAGAAACCGAAAGATTCATTTTACTTTTTTATTACTTTTATTTACCATATAACAAGTTTCCGTTTTAACGGTCGATCTTCTTTTGAGCAACATTGACACGAAAAAGTGCTCAAGAACTGAAAAAAAAACTACAACGTTCGCAATTTGCTCCAATACAATTTCGGCATATATATTACTATTAAAAGATTGGATAAAATTATCATCAAATCGGGACAAGGTATATCCACTGAACGTGTGGATATCGGCATGTCTCATATTTTCGCGATGTGCGCGCACAGATTGTTCCATGCAACAATTTCTGGGAATCGTTAAAAAGTAAACGAATTTTTTTTAAAATAAATCAAATACTTGAAATTATGTGTTTACACTAGCGCAGTGGTTTGCAATTAGACGCAGGTTTAATGAAGAGTACCGAAAAAATGCACGGAAAAGGCATAAATTTGGACTATTTCAGTTGAAATAAGATTTTTAATGCAATTAAACTGTTGTTTTTTTCTTATATTAGTCGTGTCTATAATTATTTTCAAGCAAACTAATGTTATTAAAACAAAATACTGGTTTGAGAGACATTTGATTTACTCTTGTGTGTCTGTCTGTCTTTCCGAAAATTCGATTCACTGAACAAATTTTGATAAACCGAAAGATAAATTTTACTTTTTTTATAACTTTTATTTACCATTTAACAAGTTTCTGTTTTAACGGTCGATCTTCTTTTGAGCAACATTGACATGAAAAAGTGCTCAAGAACTGGAAAAAAAAATAACGTTCGCAATTTGGTCCAATACAATTTCGGCATATATATTATTATTAAAAGATTTGATAAAATTATCATCAAATCGGGACAGGGTATACCCACTGAAGATGTGAGTATCGGCATGTCTCATATTTTCGCTATGTGCGCGCGCAGATTGTTCCATGCAACAATTTCTGGGAATCGTGAAAAGTAAACGAATTTTCTTTAAAATAAATCAAATACTTGAAATTATGTGTTTACACTAGCGCAGTGGTCTGCAATTTATGCGCAAGTTTAATGAAGAGTACCGAAAAAATGCATGAAAAGGGCATACATTTGGACTATTTCTGTTGAAGTACGATTTTTAATGCAATTAAACTGTTGTTTTTTTTCTTACTTTAGTCGTGTCTATAATTATTTTAAGCGTAGTAATGTTATTAAAACAAAATACTGGTTTGAGAGACATTTGATTTACCCCTGTGTGTCTGTCTGTCTCTGTGTCTGTCACACTTGATGTCTAAACTCAAGTTCTTGTTTTACATGCACTTTAATCATGCAAAATGCTGATAAGATAGCATGAAATTGCATCATTTGAAGGTACCATTTAAAAAAAATCAACGACGGAAGGGGACACCCCTCCCGCACCCTCCCCAGTTGAGCCCCCCCTCGGAAAAAATTCTGGATACGCCTCTGTGTCTTGACTCTTGAAATGCAGGTTAAAATTCGCGAATGGAAAATTTACGTAGCGTTTGGTCGATGGTGCATCATATAATGTGCTGAGTTGTTATGTGATAACCAAATGACTGCATTTGTGCATTTGAAAATATCACAACACACTAAGAAATTTATCTGTGAATTTGTAAAATTACAGACAACATTTCCTAAATATCGAATGTGCACACCTTGGTCACAGTTGGTTCCCTGCCAACCTCCAGCACATGTGCACGTGTACTTGTTCTGCCCATTGATACACGTGGCTCCGTTCTTGCATGGATTTGTGGCACACTCGTCGATGTCTGTAAGAGACAATCGTCCTGCATGCGAACAAAATGTGAAGCCAATTATACAAATAGTAAATCGACTATCTCCGGAAAATAGATTTCTTGGCAAATAACAGTCATATTGTCTTTTCCTTCAAAAAAAAACTATCCGTCTTTTGTTATCAGGCTTCATACAACGAGCGTTTAATTAGCGCCAAACTTTTTCACCGTTCATGTGTTATGCACTTTGACCTATTAGACCCATAGTTTACTTTTCCAATATAATTTAACCATATCATTTACAACTTTTCAAAATGAATTAAAGGTATTAAAAGTTGAACGCGATCCACCGCATTAGGCGATGTATACCAGTAAATATTTGTTAAGTTTGAGAAAAAGATTCGAACAAAGAAAACGGAGTATTTTTACAAGTTGAATACATACTGGTACAGCCAATTTTAGTATTGCCTTAAAAGATCTAAGATGACAGATAATACATAAAAATTGTTTTACTAAAATTAATATCTATGTTTATCATTAATTATTTGTTTGTTTGTTATAATTTCGGTATATTTATGTTAAATACCACGGACATTTTCAATATTAAATTTATGTCATAAATTAGCATTGCGTGTATTATTATTGTTATTAATTGCGTTTAGTATAATTTATAAATAGCATTATTATTATTTTTTATACCTTGACTTCATTAATTTAAATGTGTCTCCATTTCATCATCATATAATACTATAGTGTTTCTATAAGGATGAAGATATAGTAACAGATAATTGTGCAGTTCTTTATACATAAATAAAAACAGATTTCATCTTGTATTCATCCACATATATGAGTGATTACTAATTGGCATTGATGATAAATGGCATGGCCCCTTTTGACAGTTGTACTTGATAATTTAAAGACTGATGATCAACAATTCATCTCCAAGGGTTTCGCTGAAAATCGTCATTGCCCCAACTTGCGACAAAAATTTTCGATAAAGGCGATATTTTAAGTTAAGATTTTCATAACTGACACTATTATTGTCGTCTCTGTTAATCTTTATAGCAAACAAATCGGGTCTGGTATATTATTGGAGAATTATAATTCATCAGATTTCGTACAAACATTCTCAGAGTCATTCATTTTTATTGGATCACTAACTTCCCATTTGTCCCAGACGAGAGTTACATCATGTGAAGAATATCTTTAACGTAACAGCATCTGTTTCACGTTTGGTAAGAATCAAGCACTCTTCGTTGAAATCAAAATTGTTTATTTAAATCTTCTGAATTCGTTGGTTATGCATTTGTTATAAAAAAATAATGATTTTTAATTCAAAATAACTATAGAATTTAAAAAATAAGCTTATTTTTGAATGCGGAAAGGCAGAGTACTTTTATTCCAAAACGAGGCTTACATGGTACCCTTTTGGAACCAATGGGAGATTTATTATGCCACATGTAAAGCAAATAAGAAAATATAAACCAGATACCAAAAATCCAAACAACCGCTTACTTAGGCTCTCGGAAACGATTATTCAAACGTATGTGTATGCATACATTTGAAAAATGACGAATATTAAAAACCAATTGAGAGTCCCCAGGACGCACCTTTCTGCATAACTGTTTTTTTTTCAAGGCAATCTATTAAGAAACAATACCTGTAAAGCAACCATCTATTTAAAAACAAGCCAACACAATGTAGTTCCTTACACCTGTTCAGAATTCAATTAATCAAATGCAGTATTTTTTCTAGATTGTCCGATAGTTTTTTCTCACATCCCATCCTCTATGAAACTATGCATAAATGCACCATCTGACAGTATGAGCATGCTTGCAGTAATGTTGTATTGATTAATGCCGTTTGAAATCGCCACTTGCTGATGTGTTACAAATTGACAATTTTAACTTCCTAGAAACTGGCCCCAACTCGGCATTAACATCAAAGATATTTGATGTATGCCAACACCATTCACAACTTACAGTTTTTGAGGCATAGGTTTAATTGATTGTCAAAGACTTTTGCATTTAAGTGGTTATTTTGTTGTTTCAAATGAAAATATTATGGCAAGGTAATGATAATGTTTGAAAAAATATGCATAAAAGTGGGGTGTATATGTAAATATATAAAACACTTTAATGCACACATGCCTTAAGAGAGTTGTTTATTTATTTTTTTCAACATGTTTTTTTTATTTAAGTAACAATACAGAGAAAATAATGAGTGGGCTTCCTAATTTGCATTTTGTATTTGGGTTTATAAAAATGAAACCAACAATTATAATATGTATTGTTTTACATTCAAACTTTATTTGAATATATTTTATTAGAAAATGTAAAGACATTATGCAATTTTCAAAGAGACTCCTATGTTTTCCCAGTTAGGAGTCAAAGGACTCCTGTTGTAAAATCCTAGTGAGACCAATGGCGGCGGCGGCTTAATTCTTTTGATGTACGGTAGCAAAATATGCAAATGCGAAGCGGCCTGATTACATCCGGTAGCGTCCATGCATATTGTCACATAAAAATAGTTTGCAAGTAAACAACGACCACAAGTAAACAAACAAACAAACAAACAAAAGTGAAATATCGATACTACAATTACAGTTTCTGCACTAAAATGCCTTTACAATAGATTTTACATAACACATTCGACCTGTAATTTGCACTACTACAAAAAACAATCATAAAATGAAACGGGATTTTAACGTAATATGAACATTGGAATTGATATAGTGATTAATTTTTCAACATTGTTTTATCTTCGTAGTATACGTTAAGTTGTGAGATGTTAACGGTTGTCCAGAAAAACAGCCATCCTCCACGTGCCAAGCTAAAGTGGGTGGGGAATGGCACTGACTGTGGATTTGGAGGTGCTGAAACTTGTATGAGGAAGCTGCTTTTAGGCAATATTCAGAGACGCTGCCAGCTGTGTGTGTAGGGACCTATATTAGTTTGTTAATGTCCCTGGGTGAGACGAAACAAGATGCGTTGGTTGTGCATTGTGTTTTGAAACTTGCTGGATGAAATGATGGATTAATCGCTGTTTAAAATTCGAATACCTGATAAATTAACAATTTTTGGTTTGTTTTACACAATGCTGTTGTAAATGATTATTTGTTTGTTCTTGTGACCTCTTATCTGCATAATATCAGTGCAACAGCATTCGGAATCACGCAATTTAATGTTTATCATTACTGTTTTAATCTGTGTTCGTCTGAAGTTAAGCAAATACTAGTAGCGGCTCAAATTTGTATTTGTTTTATTTTTCCATTGATTAATGCTCATTTCATTCATATTTCCCTTTTCGTACGTGGTTATTAAATAAATATTTATTTTTTAACTTCGTGTATATTGAATTTCTGAATGAAATATTAATCGCTAAATTTGTTACCATTCTAACGACATCAGCAACATTCCAAGCCTACGAACAAATAAGCAGACTAAGCAAATATTTTACGCCACAAACTTTTGAGATGGTGATCTCAAACATTAGCGGAGTTTAACAACGTTATCGGAAGGGGTGTCCCATAACAATAAAAATATCATGTCAGCGTCTCCAATGTAATTGTTACATATTAAATATTATATTTTAAATTTTTATCAATCCATGTAGGTAAAATTAATTGATCTATGCTCCGATTGAGTTACGACTATTGCAGCCAAAATTTACGATTGAAATAGATTAAATCACTATTGCAGTAGATTTCCAAACGTCAGACACCCATAATAAAGATACCATTGAATTATTCTTGTGCAAGTACTTAAGGAAATAGAGATTATTGTTTTAATAAGTCAGTCTAAATCTTTATTTTATGGGTGTAACAACGGTGATATTACATATATGTATAATTCTTCTTTTAATGCATCAAGAGAATCACGAGTAATGTGTTACTTAGAAAAGATTAAATAGCAATTATAAATTGTGCAATTATTACAGAATTGCATGAAGTTATTTGAGGTTATTTCGTGATCTTTAAATATAAGAATAATTATTAACTTTGTATTAAGTGATTAAGGATTAAGACTTAATACCTGGAATGGACATCAATGTGCTATGACAAAATCATTCACAATGGGTGCATGTTTTATCATTATGACTGTGTTTTAAACTGTGTTGATGCGCGCACGCATAAGTTTTCATTGTTTGCGGATATAAAAAATCCAATTAAATATCCAGTTTGGGTGTAATATTAATTTGTAAATGCAGTGTCTAATTTACTTATAATTTGCAGGTAAAACAGCTTATTTTACATTTTAAAAAGGGCCACTGTAATGCCTCGATTGATGTCTTCATTTACTTTACACAGTTTGATTGCCTTAAAATTATATTTAATTGTATGGGTAGCTATTTTTGTTCTCGTCTTCTTCTTACTTGTTTGCAAAAAACTTATTATTGGATTAGAAAATATTCTTACAGCATACTCAAAAACGCATTTAAACATACTTATTTTCTAGTAAAATGTTTTTTTTTAAGGAAGAATACACTTTAACAATCGTTAGTGTATTCATTCAAAAAACAGTGGCAAACAAGAATATCAGTGAAACTGATGGAGGCTCCCCGATGATGCGCTTTGTCAATCAAGGTATTAATTGTGTGGAAACTGATTATTATTCAAGGGGCCATAAGTCCTTGAAAACTCACTTAGTGGAACAATATTACATATACAGGTATGCCCACCATGAAGGATACGGCATGGTTGCATAAATTTCGTATAATAAGTTCCCGTGATCTATCACAGAAACATATAAATCTTTAGATTGTCATATTACTTATGGAAGGGCAATAACCACTAAAAAAATTAGCCTCTGTGACCTTGACCATGATCCAGTGATCTCAAACCTAATCAAAAAAGTAGAGGTTCATGCAAGGTACCTGATTGCCAAATATGTAAGAGATCGGTAAAATATTGAAGGCGGTATGAGTTAAAAATTTATTATTAGCATCTGAGAGTTTAACCTTGACCCCAGTGACCTCAAACCTCATCAAAAGGTCGAGGTCCATGCAAGGTACCTACATGCCAAATATGTAAGAGATCGTTAAAATATTGAAGGCGCTATGAGAAACTGTAACAAAAGTGTGACGGAAAATATATTGTTAGCCTCGGTGACCTTGACCTTTTCCCCAGTGACCTCAAACCTCATCAAAAGGTAGAGGTCTATGCAAGGTACCTACATGCCAAATATGTAAGAGATCGGTAAAATATTGAAGGCACTATAAGAAACTGTAACAAAAGTGTGAAAGAAAAAAAACTATAATTAGCCTCGGTGACCTTGACCTTGATCCCAGTGACCTAACACATCATCAAAAGGTAGAGGTCCATGCAAGGTACCTACATGCCAAATATGAGAGAGATCGGTCAAATATTGAAGGCGCTATAAGAAAAAAATATATTATTAGCCTCGGTGACCTTGACCTTTTCCCCAGTGACCTCAAACCTCATCAAAAGGTAGAGGTTCGTGCAAGGTACCTACATGCCAAATATGTAAGAGATCGGTAAAATATTGAAGGAACTATGAAAAACTGTAACAAATGTGTGACGGAAAAAATCTTATATTAGCCTCGGTGACCTTGACCTTGACCCCAGTGACGTCAAAACTTACCAAAAGTTAGATGACCATGCAAGGTACCTTCATGCCAAATATAAAAGAGATCGGTAATAAATTGAAGGCGCTATGAGAATCTGTAAAAATAAAAGTGTGACAGAAGGAAGTAAGGAAGGAAGAAAGGAATTTCAAACTGGCAACTATATGCTACCCGAAAAATTTCGGGGAGCATAAAAATGACTAAACAGTAACTAAGAAAATCAAATAGAATCATCAAATATTAAAGTTATTGATAATATAAGAAGATTGTGCTGGACTATTGGATAGGGCGTCCATTTAGCTGATAGATCCAGATGGGCATTAAGGGAGAGTTATCAAGATCCTGTCCAAAGACACAAAGTACCCAGAAAACTGACTCTAGAGTACCTCAATAAGCATCAGGCTTCTTGTGCAATCTAACTACATTAAATTGGTTTAAAAAAATAATTATACGATAGTGATATTTTATCATAATTGTTTAATTTAAAAAATAATTCTGCGCAATAATTCATTATACCTGTATGCATGTACACTTCCTATGTTGGTGGTTAGTGATAACAAATTAAACATCAATTCAGTGAAACACTAGTATTATGAATATAGCAGTGTTCCACGGACATGATTTTAATCATAATTCAGAATGATGATTAATTATTAGATAATGGACCGTGCTCTGTGAAAAGGGGGTTTAATGCATGTGCACAGTCTAATCTGGGACGACACTTTACGCACATGCATTAAACCCCCTTTTCACAGAGCAAGGATCATATTTATATTCCCATTTCCACTGAAAATTACACTTCCAGTTCAACGACTCAGAATAAAGAGGAAAATAACGCTAGCCCGCCGCGGTTCAATAGTTAAAACATACTATTTAATATTCTCTATTTCGCGTATCTAACATATTTGTAAATTGTATTTATCGAGCTTCCTAATAATTTAACCATTGTCCATGACGTCTGCCAATCGGACTTCAAACGCCCATTTGCCCGGCCTGGTGAAATTAGGTCGATATGGCAATAATTGTACACGAGATTGATTAATTGAACGAATCGTCTGCTGATTCCTGGTGCAAATTGAACTTGAATGATGTACTCTTTGGCTGTAAACATGTACAACTGAATATGCTTCTTATAATGAAATATTAGACATTATACAAATGTTCTAAACGAAAGCTAACCTTGGTCACAATTGGTTCCCTGCCAACCCCCAGCACACGTGCACGTGTACTTGTTCTGCCCGTTGATGCATGTGGCTCCGTTCTTGCATGGATTGGTGGCACATTCGTCGATGTCTGGAATAGTAAACTGTTATGGTTTCAAAAATATGTTGAAGCCTATTTGTGCCGTAAATATGTACAACTGAATGTGCCGATTAAAATTACAATACTTATCGTATAATTGTTCTAAAATGGACACTCACCTTGGTCACAGTTGGTTCCCTGCCATCCTCCTGTACACGTACACGTGTACTTGTTAACAAGATTGTTGCACGTTGCTCCGTTTTTACACGGGTTGGTTTAACCCACATTGAGTAGATATATGTTGTTTTTCGTCTACCGACGAAATGAATAAGAACTCAATATGTGTAAATTTGTTTTTAAGGCGTTACATTCGTTAAATAACGGATGAGTATACCTAGGTCACAGTTGGTTCCTTGCCATCCCCCAGCACACGTGCACGTGTACTTGTTCTGCCCATTGATGCACGAGGCTCCGTTTTTGCATGGATTGGTGGCACACTCGTCGATGTCTGTAAGAGGAAATCGTTCAGGTTGCGAAAGGTGCTGGAGCCAATCATACTTGAATTAATCCCTATTTTTCATAAAATGTACAACTGATTGTGCCTCTTACATTGCAACTGACCTTATATTTAATTGTCGCATTTTTATATAACGGAAAGTCACCTTGGTCACAGTTGGTTCCCTGCCATCCCCCTGTACACGTGCACGTGTACTTGTTAACAAGATTGTTGCACGTGGCTCCGTTCTTACACGGGTGGGTGGCACACTCGTTGATGTCTACCGAAACAAACGTAGTCATCATAAAAGTAGACGAACAACACAGCAAGAAACAATGACACATACCACCAAATATTTCAATTGTTCTATTATTCCGAACGAAATGAAACAATAATATGTTTTTCATATTCACATGACAGCTATGATTATTTAATTACTACGTGTATCATGTTAAAATACCTAATCCGAACGTGTTTTGAAGTATATGTGAAATCCGTCCATGAACAATTTACCCAGCTTATGATTATTTATGTTATACATATATCATACCAACGTGTTTGGAAATAATAATGCGTTTTAAAATTGAGGTGAAATTCGTTAATTTGAAATTAATCCAGCTTTTATTGGTTGGTAAATATTATATTTTACGTAAAATAAAAGTAAGTTGTCTATCTAATTACGAACTGAATGTATCGATACATTTGGTAAAATACACACAACTAAGCACTTAATTTTTGTATTTTGGTAACATTATCGTGGTAATTTTTGCTTTTGTTGACATAATGTTCGGGTTCCGGTGCGCAGAATCAGTTTGTTGCACTTTATGTTTAATTTAATCAAAATCATTTACACACTTGCACATAATAAACTACATGTTTGCTTATTAATATTAATATATAAGCATCTAAATTGTATAAAAAAAACATATTCATAACCAGTTTCTGTGAGACAATAGTTGCTTTAATTATAAAATCATCAACTCTTATAATTGAACATAGTTATGTCCCTAACCGGATCTATTTGTTGAGGTTACAAAATCATACGATAAAAACATGTCATATTCATTATTAAGAAGTATAAATTATATGCGAGGCAATAAGGGTCAGGCTAGATTCATATAAACATCGAATTCATTTCCGTATTATCATAATTAGACTGGAATATTTTATAGACTTGAAGCTAGACCTATATTATCTTACTAGAATATTGTATGACCTTGAAAGTTACCGTAGTTGTCTTGTTGATATGTATACTTTATAGACTTAAACATCGTCGTGTCAAATAGCAGAATAAACTGTAGTAAACAGTTGATCGAATTGTGTGCGTCCTTATATGCAACACATCTGTGTATGGTGACCGTGACCTAGTTCCTGATCGAAGAACATCCAAACAGACGATCATGTGTCGAAAAGCCGAAAAACAAAAAAAAATAAACAGAAATGATTGAGTGAAGTACAGCAGCCACTTACCACGATAACAGGTCAGGGCAGACGACAACTTTGAGGAATATGAGGTCAGTTTATGTATAATTGATGGCATTATACATTTTCGAGAAAGGAATAGCCAAACAAAACACATTAGAAATACAAAGCAGAAAGGCGTCATGATAACGAATTTTTGGAACATCTGTTTAAAGAATATTGAATTTAATGCATAATACGATTATTGGTTTACTAACGGAACAATTTTCGTAACAATTAAAAACATATTCAAAGAATTGTACTTGGTTTGGGCAAATTAAACTATAGGGCAATAATAAACGTACATATATATAAGCATATTTGAAGAATTGGGCATGCATTATAAGGGTAAAGAAAAGAGAAATGAACACGTAAAACGAAAATAGGTTTAATCGAGTAAACGCGTGAGACAGACAATAACAAAAAAATTATATGCAGATACCCATTCATCGTGTAAATTGACGTCAGGTCTAGTGTAAATTGGCGTCAGAACCTTATTTGTTCTGTCGCGTTATCGTCCAGTTAAAATATACAGATATATGCAAATTGAATGTCTGTTATAGATGTACCTTTCATTAATAGAAAAGCAACGATACCCGTAACAAAAAAAACGTTAAATAAAAAGTCCACGCGATTTAAAATGTTACGCTTAAAAGAATATATCCTTCCATTCCCATTAATCGTGTTACAACTTGAAGAATAATGCAACATTGTTTTTGATTTATGTGAATAGTTAATTGAGACAAGACCTTCAGCGAACACATGTATAGGCGTTATTATATTATTAACGTATATAAAAAATGTATGTCTTACCACAAAATAAATGACGTTGTTTGCAGTTGATGAATGTATATGTAATTATAAAATTATTGCATATGTTATGGCACATAAAATACCAAAGATGTTCAACTTTCTGAAGAAAGCAATACATTTGTATAAAGTTTATTTAATATACCCTTAATAAAATAAGACGTGAGGACACGCTCTATCCGTCCTGTAACCTAATTTTAAACAAAATTTCAAAAAGGGAGGTAAAAAAACGTCTTTCCTGAGAAAGAGATTTTCCTGAAATTGCTTTATGTCACAATTATTGTGTTTAAATGATTTAAATGTAAAACTAATGCAATATTATGAATGAGAGGTGCATGAACTGTTGCAGTTGTTTGGATATTCATCGATGCATCGCATGATATTCCTCCAAATTCGTACTTGAAAGGGGAGATTATAAGTACATTACCTTTAGTACATATACAAACTTGTACAACATTAGAAGTAAATAGATTTAATACCCGTATCATACAGTATTTACCCTCATTTCAAATCTATAGGTACATAATTATATTAAACCTGAATTTGTCAATAGTTGATATTGCACTTGTTAGTATCCAAAACCTCATTTGTAAACATGTGTCACTGCAAACTTCACTGACTGTTTTCCACTGATTAAAAGATGATCAGGTTATAATATTTGTTTCTATTGTTTTGTTTAGTGAAGGATTAAATTAAATTAATTCTAACACTAAAATAATTAACAACACTGATATTAAAATAGTATTTACAACGATCTAAGTCACAAAAGCTAGGGATTCGATGATTAAGTAAATTTGATGCAAGTACTTGCCATGTATTCATTGCGAGAATACTCTAGTTAAAGGGATGCAATTACTGAAGATGATGATGATGATGTAATAAATAAAATTGTCTAAAATGAATAGCAATTTTATTTGTTATTTTGGTACCTATATGCAAATGTGAAAATAGTTTAAAACGAAGGCTAAGCTTTATCATTGGGTTCTAGAAATTATGTACAGTCTAGGTATAAATCTAAAGAAATGGCATATCTCCATACGTCATAATTTTTTGTTTTGCTTGCAGAACATCTAACCTGGCATTCTGGCTGTGGGGCTTACTAACAATATGGCTGTAGTCCATCTGATATTACTAACAATTATACAAACCATGGCTAAAACAGTAACACTTGCAAGTTTGTCTGGACCTTTAGAGGTTCCCGAAGAAAAGGCGCATACTGGCTGGAAGGTTTGTTTATTTTGACAGTTAAAAACAAACGAACCTCTCCCCGACCCAACAAATAACTATAAGAAATCATATGATACTTACAGGACTTATCAAGAGTTAGCAAGAAGAATCCAGGCATTATCTGATCTTAATTCCCTTCCGTCTTATATAGATGCAACCAGAATAGATAACGGTGATGGCATTGAGAAAACTTCAGTAATAAATAAAGCCTGAATCTAATGTATATAATCATTAAGGTATATTTGTACTAACACATACGATTTGCAGACTGCGGTGGTTAATTTGGGACAACACGTTACGCGCATGCATTAAGCCTGGTGTTCCTAGCGCGCGGCTCGTTAATAAACTTACAGTAAAATAATAATACGTGCATAAAAGGTTTCCATTTTTTTAAATTAGCATTATTTTACGTTTTATGAACGGTTCAATTAATGTATTTTACACGAATAAAGGTACAGACATATTGTCAAAACGAAACCAGCAAGTAGTAAACACTTACCAATAGTCGTCGTAGGTGTTGGTTGCGTTGACTGTGCAGGTGTAGTCAACGATCCATCTAAAATCAATATAAATACATATAGATATTAGCTTTCATATGCTTTTATGTTTAACCCGACCGTTAGTACTAAAATGTGCCGTGAATTGCTTTGGAGGTCACGAATGTTATGTAGTTGTGATAACATATGCCAATGCAATGTTACCTTCACACACAAAAGCGCCAACATGGTTGCAAACTCCAATTGACGAATCAAACGCGGTGCCTGGCCCACAGTTCTGTCTCGCCCAGTAGTAGGTCACCGTTCCGTCAGCAAGGGTTGCCAAGGGAGCGCATTGACAGAACGAGGTGCAGTTCGTGCCGTGCATGAGTCTCAAGCGGATCACATCATGCTCGTATTTAGAGCATATGGCTGAATTGTAATACATAAATGTCGTAAATTGTCTACGAACAGTGCCCTGTATGAACGAGAGTTCTTGACTTAAATGTTTTCACTATTTATCTTAAGAAAATAACAGAGTTGTAGAGGACAAACCATAATGTCTTAAATATTTACTTACCCTGCTCTATACAGCCAGAACTTTTGGCTGAAAGAAAAGAGATATATAACCATTATCAAATATTTTGTGGAAACTGTGTACAAGACAAAAATACAAGATCACCGCATAACGGGTGTCAACGCTCGGCTGCGGGTGCAGTTTTGAATAAATGACAGTTGGTCCAAATTCGTACTTGAAAGGGGAGATTATAAGTACATTACCTTTAGTACATATACAAACTTGTACAACATTAGAAGTAAATAGATTTAATACCCGTATCATACAGTATTTACCCTCATTTCAAATCTATAGGTACATAATTATATTAAACCTTAATTTTTCAATAGTTGATATTGCACTTGTTAGTATCCAAAACCTCATTTGTAAACATGTGTCACTGCAAACTTCACTGACTGTTTTCCTCTGATTAAAAGATGATCAGGTTATAATATTTCTTTCTATTGTTTTGTTTAGTGAAGGATTAAATAAAATTAATTCTAACACTAAAATAATTAACAACACTGATATAAAAAATAGTATTTACAACGATCTAAGTGACAAAAGCTAGGGATACGATGATTTAGTAAATTTGATGCAAGTACTTGCCATGTATTCATTGCGAGAGTACTCTAGTTAGAGGGATGCAATTACTGAAGATGATGATGATGATGTAATAAATAAAATTATTTAAAATGAATAGCAATTTTATTTGTTATTTTGGTACCTATATGCAAATGTGAAAATAGTTTAAAACGAAGGCTAAGCTTTATCATTGAGTTCTAGAAATTATGTACAGTTTAGGTATAAATCTAAAGAAATGGCATATCTCTATACGTCATAAATTTTTGTTTTGCTTGCAGAATATCTAACCTGGCATTCTGGCTGTGGGGCTTACTAACAATATGGCTCTAGTCCATCTGATATTACTAACAATTATACAAACCATGGCTAAAACAGTAACACTTGCAAGTTTGTCTGGACCTTTAGAGGTTCCCGAAGAAAAGGCGCATACTGACTGGAAGGTTTGTTTATTTTGACAGTTAAAAACAAACGAACCTCTCCCCGACCCAACAAATAACTATAAGAAATCATATGATACTTACAGGACTTATCAAGAGTTAGCAAGAAGAATCCAGGCATTATCTGATCTTAATTCCCCTCCGTCTTATATAGATGCAACCAGAATAGATAACGGTGATGGCATTGAGAAAACTTCAGTAATAAATAAAGCCTGAATCTAATGTTTATAATCATTAAGGTATATTTGTACTAACACATACGATTTGCAGACTGCGGTGGTTAATTTGGGACAACACGTTACGCGCATGCATTAAGCCTGGTGTTCCTAGCGCGCGGCTCGTTAATAAACTTACAGTAAAATAATAATTCGTGCATACAATGTTTCCATTTTTTTAAATTAGCATTATTTTACGTTTTATGAACGGTTCAATTAATGTATTTTACACGAATAAAGGTACAGACATATTGTCAAAACGAAACCAGCAAGTAGTAAACACTTACCAATAGTCGTCGTAGGTGTTGGTTGCGTTGACTGTGCAGGTGTAGTCAACGATCCATCTAAAATCAATATAAATACATATAGATATTAGCTTTCATATGATTTTATGTTTAACCCGACCGTTAGTACTAAAATGTGCCGTGAATTGCTTTGGAGGTCACGAATGTTATGTAGTTGTGATAACATATGCCAATGCAATGTTACCTTCACACACAAAAGCGCCAACATGGTTGCAAACTCCTATTGACGAATCAAACGCGGTGCCTGGCCCACAGTTCTGTCTCGCCCAGTAGTAGGTCACCGTTCCGTCAGCAAGGGTTGCCAAGGGAGCGCATTGACAGAACGAGGTGCAGTTCGTGCCGTGCATGAGTCTCAAGCGGATCACATCATGCTCGTATTTAGAGCATATGGCTGAATTGTAATACATAAATGTCGTAAATTGTCTACGAACAGTGCCCTGTATGAACGAGAGTTCTTGACTTAAATGTTTTCACTATTTATCTTAAGAAAATAACAGAGTTGTAGAGGACAAACCATAATGTCTTAAATATTTACTTACCCTGCTCTATACAGCCAGAACTTTTGGCTGAAAGAAAAGAGATATATAACCATTATCAAATAGTTTGTGGAAACTGTGTACAAGACAAAAATACAAGATCACCGCATAACGGGTGTCAACGCTCGGCTGCGGGTGCAGTTTTGAATAAATGACAGTTGGTCCAAATTCGTACTTGAAAGGGGAGATTATAAGTACATTACCTTTAGTACATATACAAACTTGTACAACATTAGAAGTAAATAGATTTAATACCCGTATCATACAGTATTTACCCTCATTTCAAATCTATAGGTACATAATTATATTAAACCTTAATTTTTCAATAGTTGATATTGCACTTGTTAGTATCCAAAACCTCATTTGTAAACATGTGTCACTGCAAACTTCACTGACTGTTTTCCTCTGATTAAAAGATGATCAGGTTATAATATTTCTTTCTATTGTTTTGTTTAGTGAAGGATTAAATAAAATTAATTCTAACACTAAAATAATTAACAACACTGATATAAAAAATAGTATTTACAACGATCTAAGTGACAAAAGCTAGGGATTCGATGATTTAGTAAATTTGATGCAAGTACTTGCCATGTATTCATTGCGAGAGTACTCTAGTTAGAGGAATGCAATTACTGAAGATGATGATGATGCAATAAATAAAATTATTTAAAATGAATAGCAATTTTATTTGTTATTTTGGTACCTATATGCAAATGTGAAAATAGTTTAAAACGAAGGCTAAGCTTTATCATTGAGTTCTAGAAATTATGTACAGTTTAGGTAATAATCTAAAGAAATGGCATATCTCTATACGTCATAAATTTTTGTTTTGCTTGCAGAATATCTAACCTGGCATTCTGGCTGTGGGGCTTACTAACAATATGGCTGTAATCCATCTGATATTACTAACAATTATACAAACCATGGCTAAAACAGTAACACTTGCAAGTTTGTCTGGACCTTTAGAGGTACCCGAAGAAAAGGCGCATACTGACTGGAAGGTTTGTTTATTTTGACAGTTAAAAACAAACGAACCTCTCCCCGACCCAACAAATAACTATAAGAAATCATATGATACTTACAGGACTTATCAAGAGTTAGCAAGAAGAATCCAGGCATTATCTGATCTTAATTCCCTTCCGTCTTATATAGATGCAACCAGAATAGATAACGGTGATGGCATTGAGAAAACTTCAGTAATAAATAAAGCCTGAATCTAATGTATATAATCATTAAGGTATATTTGTACTAACACATACGATTTGCAGACTGCGGTGGTTAATTTGGGACAACACGTTACGCGCATGCATTAAGCCTGGTGTTCCTAGCGCGCGGCTCGTTAATAAACTTACAGTAAAATAATAATACGTGCATAAAAGGTTTCCATTTTTTTAAATTAGCATTATTTTACGTTTTATGAACGGTTCAATTAATGTATTTTACACGAATAAAGGTACAGACATATTGTCAAAACGAAACCAGCAAGTAGTAAACACTTACCAATAGTCGTCGTAGGTGTTGGTTGCGTTGACTGTGCAGGTGTAGTCAACGATCCATCTAAAATCAATATAAATACATATAGATATTAGCTTTCATATGCTTTTATGTTTAACCCGACCGTTAGTACTAAAATGTGCCGTGAATTGCTTTGGAGGTCACGAATGTTATGTAGTTGTGATAACATATGCCAATGCAATGTTACCTTCACACACAAAAGCGCCAACATGGTTGCAAACTCCTATTGACGAATCAAACGCGGTGCCTGGCCCACAGTTCTGTCTCGCCCAGTAGTAGGTCACCGTTCCGTCAGCAAGGGTTGCCAAGGGAGCGCATTGACAGAACGAGGTGCAGTTCGTGCCGTGCATGAGTCTCAAGCGGATCACATCATGCTCGTATTTAGAGCATATGGCTGAATTGTAATACATAAATGTCGTAAATTGTCTACGAACAGTGCCCTGTATGAACGAGAGTTCTTGACTTAAATGTTTTCACTATTTATCTTAAGAAAATAACAGAGTTGTAGAGGACAAACCATAATGTCTTAAATATTTACTTACCCTGCTCTATACAGCCAGAACTTTTGGCTGAAAGAAAAGAGATATATAACCATTATCAAATATTTTGTGGAAACTGTGTACAAGACAAAAATACAAGAGCACCGCATAACGGGTGTCAACGCTCGGCTGCGGGTGCAGTTTTGAATAAATGACAGTTGGTCCAAATTCGTACTTGAAAGGGGAGATTATAAGTACATTACCTTTATTACATATACAAACTTGTACAACATTAGAAGTAAACAGATTTAATACCCGTATCATACAGTATTTACCCTCATTTCAAATCTATAGGTACATAATTATATTAAACCTTAATTTTTCAATAGTTGATATTGCACTTGTTAGTATCCAAAACCTCATTTGTAAACATGTGTCACTGCAAACTTCACTGACTGTTTTCCTCTGATTAAAAGATGATCAGGTTATAATATTTCTTTCTATTGTTTTGTTTAGTGAAGGATTAAATAAAATTAATTCTAACACTAAAATAATTAACAACACTGATATAAAAAATAGTATTTACAACGATCTAAGTGACAAAAGCTAGGGATTCGATGATTTAGTAAATTTGATGCAAGTACTTGCCATGTATTCATTGCGAGAGCACTCTAGTTAGAGGAATGCAATTACTGAAGATGATGATGATGCAATAAATAAAATTATTTAAAATGTATAGCAATTTTATTTGTTATTTTGGTACCTATATGCAAATGTGAAAATAGTTTAAAACGAAGGCTAAGCTTTATCATTGAGTTCTAGAAATTATGTACAGTTTAGGTATAAATCTAAAGAAATGGCATATCTCTATACGTCATAAATTTTTGTTTTGCTTGCAGAATATCTAACCTGGCATTCTGGCTGTGGGGCTTACAAACAATATGGCTGTAATCCATCTGATATTACTAACAATAATACTAACCATGGCTAAAACAGTAACACTTGCAAGTTTGTCTGGACCTTTAGAGGTTCCCGAAGAAAAGGCGCATACTGGCTGGAAGTTTTGTTTATTTTGACAGTTAAAAACAAACGAACCTCTCCCCGACCCACCAAATAACTATAAGAAATCATATGATACTTACAGGACTTATCAAGAGTTAGCAAGAAGAATCCAGGCATTATCTGATCTTAATTCCCTTCCGTCTTATATAGATGCAACCAGAATAGATAACGGTGATGGCATTGAGAAAACTTCAGTAATAAATAAAGCCTGAATCTAATGTATATAATCATTAAGGTATATTTGTACTAACACATACGATTTGCAGACTGCGGTGGTTAATTTGGGACAACACGTTACGCGCATGCATTAAGCCTGGTGTTCCTAGCGCGCGGCTCGTTAATAAACTTACAGTAAAATAATAATACGTGCATAAAAGGTTTCCATTTTTTTAAATTAGCATTATTTTACGTTTTATGAACGGTTCAATTAATGTATTTTACACGAATAAAGGTACAGACATATTGTCAAAACGAAACCAGCAAGTAGTAAACACTTACCAATAGTCGTCGTAGGTGTTGGTTGCGTTGACTGTGCAGGTGTAGTCAACGATCCATCTAAAATCAATATAAATACATATAGATATTAGCTTTCATATGCTTTCATGTTTAACCCGACCGTTAGTACTAAAATGTGCCGTGAATTGCTTTGGAGGTCACGAATGTTATGTAGTTGTGATAACATATGCCAATGCAATGTTACCTTCACACACAAAAGCGCCAACATGGTTGCAAACTCCTATTGACGAATCAAACGCGGTGCCTGGCCCACAGTTCTGTCTCGCCCAGTAGTAGGTCACCGTTCCGTCAGCAAGGGTTGCAAAGGGAGCGCATTGACAGAACGAGGTGCAGTTCGTGCCGTGCATGAGTCTCAAGCGGATCACATCATGCTCGTATTTAGAGCATATGGCTGAATTGTAATACATAAATGTCGTAAATTGTCTACGAACAGTGCCCTGTATGAACGAGAGTTCTTGACTTAAATGTTTTCAATATTTATCTTAAGAAAATAACAGAGTTGTAGAGGACAAACTGTAATGTCTTAAATATTTACTTACCCTGCTCTATACAGCCAGAACTTTTGGCTGAAAGAAAAGAGATATATAACCATTATCAAATATTTTGTGGAAACTGTGTACAGACAAAAATACAAGAGCACCGCATAACGGGTGTCAACGCTCGGCTGCGGGTGCAGTTTTGAATAAATGAAAGTTGGTAAGGATTTAGGGCACAGTGACCTTCATCTTTGAACTAGTGACCCAAAAATGGGCGTGGCGTGTCGAATTTATCAAGTTGCATCTACATATGAAGTTTTAAAGTTGTAGGTGGAAGCACTTTGATTTCATATCCCAAGTTGAGGTTTATGATTATGAAGCATTGATGACATTGACCAATGACCTAGTCACCCAAATATGGGTGTTGCGTGTGACACTCATCAAGGTGCAGCTGCATATGAAGTTTCAAAGTTGTAGGTGGAAGCACTTTGATTTCAGAGCCAATGCTAAGGTTTATGATTAAGTGTTATATTAGAGGTAACAGTGACCTTGACATTTAACCTAGTGACCCCAAAATGGGTGTGGCGTGTGGAATTCATCAAGGTGCACCTACATATGAAATTTGTAGTTGGAAATACACGTTGATTGTAGAGCCTATGTTAAAGTTTATATTTATATACCTTTGACCTAGTGACCCAAATATGGGTGTCTTGTGTACAAATCATCGAGGTGCATCTACATATGAAGTTTCAAAGTTGTAGGTGGAAGCACTTTGATTTGAGAGCCAAAATTCAAACGGTTAACAAAATATTAAGGTTTGAGACAAGACACGAAGATAACGAGCTGGCTATGACAATACCTCGGGTTTTCTCCGAAAACAGCCGAGCTAATAAACTTTTCTTTCGAATGGTGTGTGTGCAATTGAACGATACAGAAATTCTTTTTCCGATTTCATGATTTATCAATTTCCAAAACGTTCTTCCTGTAACTTTATATTAAAGTTTGCCGTCTACTTTATTGAATAGGTTATATAAAATATCAAAGATGTTACACTTCCTGAAGACAGAACCAAAATCTGTATGAATGATATATACTCTTTATCAAATAAGACGTGAGGACACGCTCTATCTGTCCTGGAACCTACTTTTAAACCAATTTCTAAACGGGAGGTAAAAAAACGCCTTTTCTGAGATAGAGATTTTCCTGACCTTGCTATATGTCACAATAATTGTGTTAAAATGATTTAAATGTTAAAATATTGTATTACTTTTTATATCTAAGCAGCTTTCGTCAGTGGACAGGATTGATGTAGTATGGGATACATACAGAGCCGACAGCCTCAAATCACATACTAGACAGAGTCGGGAGACAGGCAATAAAATCAGAGTAAACGGATAGACTCGAATTTTGCTTACTGGAAATCATTCTTAAGGATTGATGAAAACAATACAACATTTTACGAGTTTCTTGCTACACAAATTAGTCTTTTGAAAACACCACAAGGGAAGGTGGTTCTGACCACTTATAGAGAGAATGTTTTAGTTTTAGTTTCTAACAACAGCACTGAGCAAGTGGAACCAGATAATAGCAATATGAAATATTTTACTTTATGCAAATGTTCTAAACGAAAGCTAACCTTGGTCACAATTGGTTCCCTGCCAACCTTCAGCACACGTGCATGTGTACTTGTTCTGCCCATTGATGCACGTGGCACCGTTCTTGCATGGATTTGTGGCACACTCGTCGATGTCTGGAAGAGTAATTGTTATGGCTTAAAAAATATATTGAAGCCTATTTGTTTCGTGAATATTTACACGTGTACTTGTTGACAAGATTGTTGCACGTGGCTCCGTTTTTACACGGGTTGGTGAAACACTCGTAAATGTCTACCGAAACAAAAGTAGTCACCATACAACGTTGATAAACACAAAAGGAAACAAAAACACAAAACATCAGATTAAACCCATATTGAGCATATGTTGTTTTTTGCCTACCGACAAATAAAATAGTTGGCGTTTTTCCCATTTATATGACAGCTATGATTATTTTAGCAATACGGGTATCATACAAAAACAAGAAACATACCAATACATTACATATCTTTAAATATAAGTGCAATTCGTAAATGGGATATTCACACAACATTTTGTCTTAATTGCATCAAATATTTTTCCCAGTCAATAAATCTGTGTTCTATCTTATTACGATTTGAATGAATATGTGCATTTGAACATATAAATACCCACTAAAAACTCAATATGTGTAAATGTTTATTAAGAAGGCGTTACTTTCGTTAAATAACGGGTGAGCATACCTAGGTCACAGTTGGTTCCTTGCCATCCCCCAGCACACGTGCACGTGTACTTGTTCTGCCCATTGATGCACGAGGCCCCGTTCTTGCATGGATTGGTGGCACATTCGTCGATGTCTGTAAGAGGATATCGTTCAGGTTGCGAAAGGTGTTGAAGCCATTCATACTTGGATTTATCACTATTTGTCATAAAATAAACAACTGAATGTGCCTCTTATACTTGCAATTGAAAGTATATCAAATTGTCGCATTGATCTAAAACGGATACTCACCTTGGTCACAGTTGGTTCCCTGCCATCCCCCTGTACACGTGCAAGTGTAATTGTTAACAAGATTGTTGCACGTGGCTCCGTTCTTACACGGGTTGGTGGCACACTCGTTAATGTCTACCGAAACAAAAGTAGTCACCATACAACGTTTATGAACACGAAATCAAACAAATACGCACACTAACAGTTATAACCCACATAATGAAACTGTGGTATGTTTTTTTTTCACATGTGAAAAAAAACAACCCTGTGATTATAAAAGTAATAAGTGGATCATAGAACATATTTGCAACATACCGAATAATTACCTGTTTTGAAATATAGGTGATATCCGTTTTCGGACAATTTTCACAGCTTTTGATAATATAAATTATACGTGTATAATACCAAAATATGTTGAAAACAACAAACAATAACGTGTCTTGAAATATACGCGGAATTCGTTCATGGAAAAATAACATAGCATTTGGTGGGTGGTGCATAACATATTTTACCAAGGATAAACGTATGTTTGCTGTATAATTGCGAACTGATTGTAGCGGTACATTTCAAAATATAAACCCATACTAAAAACTAATTCTTGGTATTTGTCAAATATAATACAGCGTTATATTAGCTAAATAACGGATGTACTTACCTTGGTCACAGTTGGTTCCCTGCCAACCTCCAGCACACGTGCACGTGTACTTGTTCTGTCCATTGATGCACGTGGCCCCGTTCTTGCATGGATTGGTGGCACACTCGTCGATATCTGTAAGAGAAAGTCGTTCTGCCTTCGTAAATTTGTTGAAGCAAATCATACTAGAACTAATTTCGTAAAGTTGAACAACTGCATGTACCACTAACAGTTTAAATACCAATTTGTCTGAATAGTTTATTACAGAAACTCACCTTGGTCACAGTTGGCTCCTTGCCATCCGACTGTACAAGTGCACGTGTGGTTGTTCTGCCCATTGATGCACGTGGCTCCATTCTTGCATGGGTTGGTGGCACATTCATTTATATCTATAGAAGTTAGCAAATACATATTGCAAGCATTGCGATGTAATGATAATGGTTAATTTACTACACGCTAAATATTCGAAACTATTAGTCAACCTTTGTCTATAATAATCTCAGTCACACTTAAATAATATATTGTTCTTTCTATTTATATCAAAACATCAATATCAATAGAAATAGTAATGGTGTTGTAAAAAATTAAACTTAACATATTTCTTTACAATTTACTTGTTTCATATAACTGGAAGGAAAATGATAATATAGAATTGTCGTATTACCTTGATCACAATTGGTTCCTTGCCATCCGCCCGCACACGTGCATGTGTACTTGTTGAGAAGATTATTGCACGTGGCTCCGTTTAGACAGGAACTGTTGGCGCATTCGTCAATATCTTGAAAATGTCAACCTAATTTTCAGTCTAAGAACATAATCAAACACTGAAAAAAACAGTATCTTGAAAGTTTGGTGTGTGTTTGGGGTTGGTTTAATCAATCTAATGTATGTGTTAATGTTCCAGGTGCAGTGTTTATTCATGTACGATTTGTGTTTGTGTAAGAAAAATATTATTTTGTTTTTATGATGACTTATATTATGACTTATACTGAAAAAACGAACCTTTGTCACAGCTGGCTCCCTGCCACCCAGCCGCACATGTGCACGTGTAATTATTGAAAAGGTTGTTGCACGTGGCTCCATTCTTACAGGGGCTGGTGGCACACTCGTTGATGTCTACACGCATAGCAGCAATTAAAATGAACATTGTGAAACTGGTGTATTGTCTACACAAGTTAACACGATATATAAGTAACACGTGTTTCATACCACAATATTGGGAACATTTAAATAAAATTATGAGTTTTGAAATATAGGTACTATGCGATAATGGAAAATGTACCTAGCGTTTTGTCTGTTGTGCAAACAATATTTTGCCTAGAATATAATTATGTTTGCTGTCCGATTTCAAACTAGCTGCATTTGTGCATTTAAAAATATAAACACACATTACGAACACAATATATGTAACTGTAAAATTAAAGACATCGTTACATAAGTGAAATAACGAAATAACGGATGTGCACACCTTGGTCACAGTTGGTTCCCTGCCAACCTCCAGCACACGTGCACGTGTACTTGTTCTGCCCATTGGTGCACGTGGCTCCGTTCTTGCATGGATTACCCACACATTCGTCGATGTCTGTAAACGTAAATCGTTCTGTTTGCAAATATATGTTAAAGCCAATCCTACTTGAACTAAGTACTATCTTATGGTAAAAAATTTCTTACACAAATCCCTTTAAGCAAACAGCGCAGACCCTGATGAGACGCCGCATCATGCGGCGTCTAATCTGTGTTTGCGCTGTTTGCAAAGGCCCTTTTTCTAGACACAAGGCATAAATGGGTTAAAACTAATGTTCTGACCTAGTTTCATGAGGATTGGGATATAACTTTTAATGTGACTTTTAGAGAGTTGACAAACTTTTTCGTTTAGTTAATATCTTATAAAATTATGTTAATTGTTTTTCTCAGTATACCGAGAAACGGTTGAATATAATGTTGCCTGTGCAGCAGTTTTATTGTTGTCCGCTGATAAATCAGATCACATTGGGTCAATAAGAAGCAGAAGAATACCCCAGATTTGTAAGAATTATAAGTACAGCCCATCAAACTTGGCATAAAAAATTATCGCCCGAAAAACGTCTATATCAAGCGTTTCAAACACATCTATAAGTTGGTTTCATAAGTTTAAGGATGTATAAAATAACTCTGACCTTCTTCGCAGTTGGTTCCGGTCCATCCATCGGGACAGTCGCACACGTGACGGGCCGGCGTGTTTGTACACAAGCCACCGTTCTTGCACGGAGAAGTGGAACAGTCTGGATGCGAAAACAATAATACAAAAAGAACGCATGGTGGTAAAATAACAAAGGTGTACATATTTATGAAAAGGTATGCTTTATAGTTTTCGTTTATGAAATGGTAAAATTAAGAACAAATACTTTAATCGAGGAGGCGTTTAATCCGAGAAAGAAAAATCATAATCACACTTTTTTACTTTAAAGGGGCATTTTCACAGATTTTGGCATGTTTTAAAGTTTGTCATTTCATGCTTTATATTAATAAATGAAAACATTAAATTTAAAAAGCTCCAGTAAAAAATCAAAAAGAACATTTTAAAAAGGAAAAAAAGTAGCCCGCATCAGGGCTAGAACCAGTGACCCCCGTAATCCTGAAGTAAAAACGCATTAGCCAACTGAGCTATCCTGCCAAGCATACATAAGATGCGTATTTTATAGGTTATTTTAGCAATCTTCGTAGTTTCACAAATTTAAACGACAACAACAGAACTCTCCAAATTATTCAATCGCTTCGCGTTGCAAAGCTTTGTAATTTTTAGGTTTTTAAAACGTCAAAAGATGCTTATAATGGCTATATTAGACCATGGCAAATGTTCAGTAATACTGTTTCCTCACAAGTATCGTAACTAAACCGAAAATTTGCGAATCTGAAACAACTTTTTTCAATTTTGTAAATTCACCAAACCGTGAAAAGATCCCTTTGAGTGTCTTGTTCAAATACATTATACCAGATCTTCTTATTATGATTTATTTATGCTGGATATTCCATCACAGAGACGTAATATTGAGCCTCGCTCAGTGAATACGTGTGCGTACACAATCCTCCCAGATTAGCCTGTACAGTCTGCAGAGGCTTATCTGGGAAGACACTTTCCACCTTAACTGGATTTTTGCCAAGAACTGTTTTATTTCAAACTTAAAATACAATTAAGGCGGCAAGTGTCAGTCGTAATTAGCCAGTGCGGACTGCATTTACTTACATGCTGGATATCCCATCACCGAGACTTCATATATCTGCAGGGGCACCTTAGCGGGGTTCATGAGCAGCTTCAGCCAGCGGGTGTTTTCAACGCCGCTCACGGTGAAAGTGTGCTGACCGGAAATGGTTCCCGAGCGAAATCCCGACTTTGAGTATGAATCTTTGGTGGCGCCAAGATGCATTTCGAGGTTTTCCAAGGAGATGCCTTCAGTTTTGAGAATTAAATTGTACAAACATTAGGGCCTGTACTAAAACGCTGTAATACGTGTTCTTATTATATATTTATAAGGAGATATGTTTCGAATTTAATTAAATATATTATATCAATATATTAAAGCTGCATGTATCATAAATAATATTAATAATAACAGTAGTAGTAGTAGTAGTAGTAGTAGTAGTAGTAGTAGTAGTAGTAGTAGTAGTAGTAGTAGTAGTAGTAGTAGTAGTAGTAGTAGTAGTAGTAGTACTAGTCGTAGTTGTAGTAGTACAAGTAGTAGTAGTAGCAGTAGTAGAGTAGTACTAGTGGTAGAAGTAGTACAAGTAGTAGTAGTAGTAGTAGTAGTAATAGCAGTAGTAGTAGTAGTAGTAGTAGTAGTAGTAGTAGTAGTAGTAGTAGTAGTAGTAGTAGAAGTAGTTGTAGTAGTAGTAGTAGTGTAGTAGTAGTAGTAGTAGTAGTAGTAGTAGTAGTAGTAGTAGTAGTAGTAGTAGTAGTAGTAGTAGTAGTAGAAGTAGTAGTAGTTGTAGTAGTAGTAATAGTAGTAGAAGTAGTAGTAGTAGTAGTAGTAGTAGTAGTAGTGGTAGTAGTAGTAGTAGTAGTAGTAGTAGTAGTAGTAGTAGTAGTAGTAGTAGTAGTAGTAGTAGTAATAGTAGTAGTAGTAGTAGTAGTAGTAGTAGTAGTAGTAGTAGTAGTAGTAGTAGTAGTAGTAGTAGTAGTAGTAGTAGTAGTAGTAGTAGTAGTAGTAGTTGTAGTAGTAGTAGTAGTAGTAGTAGTAGTAGTAGTAGTAGTAGTAGTAGTAGTAGTAGTAGTAGTAGTAGTAGTAGTAGTAGTAGTACTAGTAGTAGTAGTAGTAGTAGTAGTAGTAGTAGTAGTAGAAGAAAAAGTAAGAAATGTAAACACTAAAAATAAAACACAAAATATGCAACGATACGGATTCTTTATAATCGCAACCAAAAGAAGTATTGACAATTGAGTATTTGATTGACTTTTTAAACAATGAAGCTATGCATTCGATATAAAAATGCTGACGATTTCGGTTTAGAAAGTTGGGATGATCAATGTGGTGGGTGAAACCAGCCTTGAACATTTGCGATGTTAGTTTACGTCAATTTTAGTGGACAAACACGAATTTGAATTAAATCAAATTTCTTTATAGACAGAGAGGTAATCACCTGATAGTCAAGATGGCGACGTCGATGCCGAGACAGTTGTTTTTCGCCGTTTTATACTCTTAATTTCTTTTCTTTAATTTTTAAATGACGCTCGTTTTCCAGCCATATCAGTAACAAGTTGTTAAGCGTTCTTTTCGTAATAAAATTCCTGTATATTTCGACTTAACTCCTCGCATTTTTTTCTTAATGGTTGTGTTAATAGGTCATCCCGCGTGTTATGAGTTTGCCAAAAATCGAAAAATCTTATTGACGTTTTATACCAAAGGCAATGAAATGATGGTCTATGCGTGACTACCTTTTGAAGATTGCATGAAATATGTTTTTTTTTCGTTGATAAAAATTTTGATTATTATACTTATTCAATGATGCCCCAAGTATTCGTTACGTTACACTCGTCAGAAATTTATAAGGAGCCGTGTTCAACGTTTATTTACTTTTCAGATATTGATTAAAAGTAATTATACAATATATCCAACAACCAACAACACAAATAAAACACGGCGGCGATATAACTATGATATCAGTCCATAATGGAACACCTGACAAGTAATTGGCCGCGGAGTAAACCCCTCAAGCCATTAATAATCAGGTGTACCATTATGAACACCTGCAACACTGGCGCCGTGCATTAATCTCTAAGTAATTGATAGATTAAAAATGAACATTCAATTAAAGCGATGTTCAGAGCGTTTTAACTGGTGAATGGCACGTTTACATTTCACAGTGGATCTTAGATTACTGTTGTATGATTAAGTTAATTTATATACATTATTAACCTTTTAAGAATCTTATCACAATCTTCATTACTGTGCCTTACAGTAACAATCTCAAGGGATCGTAAAATAATTGTCTGAAAACGAAACTAAATGAGGATTAATTTATTACGATACAATGGGAGAATAATCGACGTTATACCATAAACTGTATTGCAAAAAAGGCATTCTAACCATTTCCAAGATTGCAATTCTCGTATCCCGTATCTCGATTCTGCTTTGTACACTTTTCCATCGAAATTATTGGCCTAATTGCAAGCACATTCTGTTTTAGACTAGAACGATCGTAACTTGCACGGCGTAAATCATAACTATAGGCGTGTACATGTCTCATCTAATATGAATATATTTATATATACTAATCGCCCGAAACAGTACCAATGGTAACATATTTACCGTTTATTGTTACGTTTTTGATGACGTATTCGCCACCAAGGTCCAGTTCCCATGATGCATTTGCTGACATCGTCGATGAATACGACGTCATTGACCCATCAACAGCCAAAGTGGCGTCTCCGCCCTTAGTCGTGTCTGACTGCATGGCAAATTTCCCGTATGCGAGGTTGGCCACTGCAAACAAGTTAAAAAATATCTCAGTAGCGTTGGTTTAACTTTGTTTCAAGTTCATGCACTTATAATGTTCACATTAATGAATTGTATTTTAGCGTGCTAGCATTGAAAGCCTATGGATTGTACAGAATATATAGGATCTTGCATGTGTAGTCGGCAAGCCTCGTTTTTATCTGTATTTAGATGACTTGTTTAATAAATCAATACAAAATAACCACGAATCTAAGATTCTATTTTTAACATGACCAACAGATTTTGTTCTTATTTTATGCTCTTGTCACAGTTTATTCACATTGTGAAAGATTTTTACTGAAGAAATTCGCTGGAATAATGACGTCATTTTGTCAATAAATGACATGGACGTACACATATAAGAATAACAAATATTTATTATCATGAAAATAATAAATCAATAAGTAAGAAAAACATGCTTATTGTCATGTCTTTAGTCGTGTTTCAAGTAATACATGATGAAAATTAAACGGCGAAAAAACAAACACGCGTATGATTGACGACAATTTGTGATCTCGAGTTTTCAAACGCTTTCTGTTTTATTACAATTATTTTTAGAACATATCGGTTAGACGTTGTTGTCATGTACTTACTAGCGTCCACAGTGCAATTTGTTCCCGCCCATTCTCCAACGCATGCGCAAAGATACCCATTTATCTTGTCCTCACACACACCTCCGTTTTTGCAAGGGTTGATAGCGCATTCGTTGACATCTTAAAAATACAGATTTAAATATTTATAATAATGACTATATTAATTATTATTATTTAAATTATTATTATTTAAAAATGTAGTAGAAGTAGAAGTAGAAGAAGTAATAGTAGTAGCAGTAGTAGTAGTAGTAGTAGTAGTAGTAGTAGTAGTAGTAGTAGTAGTAGTAGTAGTAGTAGTAGTAGTAGTAGTAGTAGTCGTAGCAGTAGTAGTAGTAGTAGTAGTAGTAGAGTAGTAGTTGTAGTAGTAGTAGTAGTAGTAGTAGTAGTAGTAGTAGTAGTAGTAGTAGTAGTAGTAGTAGTAGTAGTAGTAGTAGTAGTAGTAGTAGGAGTAGTAGTATTAGTAGTAGTAGTAGTAGTAGTAGTAGAAGTAGTAGTAGTAGTAGTAGTAGTAGTAGTAGTAGTAGTAGTAGTAGTAGTAGTAGTAGTAGTAGTAGTAGTTGATGTTGTTGTATTTGTTGTTGGTGTTGTAGTATCATTAATATTATGCCAAAAAATCGAGGACGACGTCATTTGCGACGACGATAACGATGATTATGATTTTAATAATTATTACATCATATCGATTATAATGTTTGCAATGATGATTAGCATAATAGTGTTGACGATGCGCTGTAAAATATAACATAATATACTACCACATGTTTTGCTGTTGCAGACCAGCATATAAAAGATACCTTCCTTACCAATATGATATGCGCATTGTTCTTGGAAACTGGGCTTAATGCAGGGATGACACATTCCGCCTAAATTGGATTTTAGCGAGACGTGACTTCCTTTAAACGAATAATACCACACAAGCAGATAGTGTCGTCCCTGATTAGCCTGTGCGATATGCACAGGCTAATTTGGGACGATACTTTACGAACATGCCTTAAGTCCAGGTTTCCTAGAACGAGGTTCACATAGTTCATCCCACCTTGATCACATTTCGGACCGGTCCAGCCCTGCGTACACGCGCACGTGTAACCGTTCTGCTGGTTTGAACACGTGCCACCGTTCTGACAGGGCGCCGCCGCACAATCTGAAGGGTATATTATCATCAATTTACTGATCTGGGCTTTGCAAAGATACATTTTAACACATACTCAGCTTTATTCGCCGAAAATAATAAAAAGTACGTTATTTTGTTTGGAAGGAAAATCGCATGAAAGGCACTACTAGTGCACCGATAAAACGGTTCAAAGGATAGATTTTTATATCGTGTTTTTTCTTTGAATAATTGCGTAGGTTTTCTTCTTCAAACAGTAGTTCCTACAGCGACAGCGACATCCTGATCATTATCATCCTCACCTCATTATCATCAGCCGCAGAACATTACCATTATCATCACCATCATCATCATCAACGACAAAACATCACCATTCTACCATCATCGCCATTATCTCTGTATTTTTCATCATCAATATTTGTATCGTCACAATTATCTTATTCATCAGGATATAATAATGTTATAAACATTATCAACATATAAAATCGATGTATACCTCAAAATTATGTGTTTATTAATCCCATGTGTGAAGGCTTTAATTTAGTAACCATACATTAGTATTCCTGATATTTCCATATCCAAACGAATGGGTATTGGGTTACTAGTAATATTGTTATTCTGGTGATGAGAAAACTATGCTGCTGATTATGTTGATGTTAATAATGAAGGTGATGATAATAACGCTGAAGATATGATATGACGAAGGTGAAGTTGGTGATGATAATTATAACGATGATGGGGATTTCGATGATGACAACGACGACGATGATAATGGTGACTATGACAACTGTCTTAATGTGAGTGTACAAGACGCGTTTTGATTCACTATGTTTATGTACGTCTTACACGAATTGTGGGCTTGACCAAAATAAGGACGCATTTTGATTTTGAAAACCGAAGTCAGGTTTAAACCAAACAGCGTTATTACTGTTTCCTCGGTTTTACGCAAAAGCGAACTGGTGCAATGCCGTCAGAGTACTATTTTTCATAAATACGAATGCGGAAAATAGTACTATACTTACAGTGCTGAAATCCAAGGGCCAACACATCGCATAGTTGGAGCGGGTTCTGTGAAGGGTTCATTTTCACCTTCAAGTATCGGACAGCGTTGAAGCCAGACACCTGGATTTCAGCGTCGCCGGCAAGAATGCCTTCGCGGAAGCCTGCCAGAGAATACAGGTCGGGGGACGGGCCTAGCCATACCTGCACGTTCTTCAGAGGGCTGTCTGAAAGAGGAAATGGTGATCATATTACAATTGGGTCTCTCTATGAGAAAATAGTGCATAATGCATGTGCGTTAAGTGTCGTCCCAGACCAGGCTGTGCAGCGCGCACAAGCTAAACAGGAACGACACTTTCCACCAGGAATAGAATTTTGATTTGAAGAGACAGTCTTAAAATGCAGAATATAAAAGCGTAAAGTGTCGTTCATGATTAGCCTGTGTTTACTGCACATGCTTATCTGGGACGACACTTTACACACATGCATTAAGCCCTGTTTTCCCAGAGCGAGGCTCCCATAACTCTTACATGCGAAATCACAGCTATATCTTGTTTCTTTTCCTACGGTGGTACAGGAGTTGAGGTTGTTATGGATTAGTTGCATTTTTAAGCACTTAATCTGAAGAATTGACTTGAAAGACTATGATACAATTTCGCTTTGACTGAGCATGTTTTCATATTCTAGAAACGCAAATGGTAAAGAACGTAAACGTATGACGAAGTACCAAATATCATACTCTACATTCTTAAGTTTGATAAAAAATCAACAAGTTTTTGTAAAAATTATGCATGTCGGCTGTGTATTGCGTTTTGTGTGTTTTACGTTGTTGCTTGCTGGGGTAATAGCTATCCGATGTGTCAGAGGTAAATTTTGAATTCTTAGATGAACCGATTGACATAGTTTCAGTACAGAACGCAATAAAACCATTTCACTCGTATGATGCTGTTTATCTGAAAGTACAAAGCAATCATATATGTCATTAAAATACATCATTACATAGAGCGTGTACTAAATCATATACATTTCAGTTATTTGTTAACATGACAATTCTCGCACTCACCCTGGGAGCCGTGCAGCCTCACAGCGTCTATCTCCACCCAGGAATTTGCCATGGTGCAGTCGATATCCAGTCGAATGTGGTTCGAGAAACAAGAAATTGTAGACTGAAAATGAAACCACGTTCAATATGTATACCGGTGGAGAAGGAACTTTCTGTTTATTTACTTCAAAGCGTTTTTAGAAAGCACTGCAACAATTATTTTGAGAAAATCAGATATACTACACGCATATTTGTATGAGTCGACATGAATTCATAAAATAGTGCGGTGATACTTCTTTCACGTCAGAGCTGTGTGTTTTTACTACATCCGCCACGTCCACAAAGGACGCGGCTATGACTTGCAAAAACGTGTTGCGTCCCGGCAGATAGGAAGAACGGTAATCCTGGAAGGTTTCACAGCGTGCGGAACGCACTGACGTAATCGATGACAAAGAAAAAGCGAAGCGAGATAGATATTCTTGCGCATGGCGACTGAATTCATCGCTCTTACTGTATAGTCGCCTTATGTTATGCGTACAAGTAACATTACACTAAATATTTGTCCCCATATAATTCAATGTAAAAGCAACACATTCAAGCGGAAAAAAATGCAACAATTTGTACATAGAGATCCCAATAACCATATCTTTACTTAAAGGGCATTTTAAGCTGAATCGATTAAAGAAAAATAAAAAGACATGTCATGTACACAAAGAACACAAACGAAGAAAGAACTTTACACAAATCAAATTCAACTGTTTTTGCACCTTCTTTTTTCCGGCCGTTTTGTTGTGGAGAGTAACTTTTTTCAGTGCAATGTCGTTCTATAGTCTCTTACTTTATAATATCTCAGGGATTAAGAAGTGCAGACCTATCAATATCTATAAAAGATAAAACAAGAACAACAGTCTAAGTGTTTAACATGCCTTTAAGTTTAATATGATGATTTGTTTAGAGAGTACAGCCTTCATGACTCGATTATGTAGTATATTGAAACTAGCGTCCGTTACACGCGAATGTCCTCCACGTGGCGTCCTCACAATGACGTCACGTAATATTGAGGTTGTGTTAGTTGAGATATACTTTAATGTGTTCCTTCCGATACTTCAATTATAAGTAATGAAGTCTCCAAATTATCTACACGTCTATAACGAAATATAACAGAACAATGAAACTCACATTCCACTACTAGAAGAGAAATTAGTGAAAGCTAGTATTTTATTATATGCAAATTACTAATTACCCGTATGTTAGATACAAGACAATACAAACAGTACGACAGAGCACATTAGTATGATTATGTCTAGGTTCACGGGCCATGCAAATAATTGCGGGTTTAAACCGGTTAAGAAGTTTGAAGTTACTAAACCTAAATAATCTGTTCGTTCTTTTACCGTAAACGATGGACTAAATATCCTCGCAGACTTAATAGCGGATACTTGAGACGTCGACCATAGCGTTATCCACGTGCCTGAGACATCGAGGCACTTAATGGCCTTGACACCGCCAGCATTGAAAGTCTCGTAGACGTCAACTTTTGTAACGTGGACGGGAGTGGCGAACTGGAACTGAACACCAAAACTACACGATCGGACGTGTATTACGAGTATCAAAGCACTGAATTATACATTTCTTTAAAAATTAAAGATAGACACACTAATATTTTCAAATAGCCAGTTTGCGTTAATGGACAAGTACAATGCAGACGAAGCGTTGCTTTTATGCGACGATTTATTAAAATAGCTCACATTTCCAAGCTATTATGGTATTATTCTATGACCTTAACACTTAAAAAATGATCTTTGAATCTGAAGAAGAGGAGGACATCATTGTTGCTCAATAACAGTGTAAGTTCGTAACCTCTAAGAACTGGTTGGCGTCGATGACATAGGGGGCCCAGGGAGGACATGATAGTTGCTCAATAACAGTGTAAGTTCGCAACCTCTAAGAACTGGTTGGCGTCGATGACATAGGGGGCCCAGGCCCACCTCTAAGAACTGGTTGGCGTCGATGACTTAGGGGGCCCAGGGAGGACATGATAGTTGGTCAATAACAGTGTAAGTTCGTAACCTCTAAGAACTGGTTGGCGTCGATGACATAAGGGGGCCCAGGGAGGACATGATAGTTGCTCAATAACAGTGTAAGTTCGCAACCTTTAAGAACTGGTTGACGTCGATGACATAGGGGGCCCAGGGAGGACATGAAAGTTGCTCAATAACAGTGTAAGTTCCCAACCTCTAAGAACTGGTTGGCGTCGATGACATAGGGGGCCCAGGGAGGACATGATAGTTGCTCAATAACAGTGTAAGTTCCCAACCTCTAAGAACTGGTTGGCGTCGATGACATAGAGGGCCCAGGGAGGACATGATAGTTTCTCAATAACAGTGTAAGTTCGCAACCTCTAAGAACTGGTTGGCGTCGATGACATAGGGGGCCCAGGCCCACCTCTAAGAACTGGTTGGCGTCGATGACTTAGGGGGCCCAGGCCCACCTCTAAGAACTGGTTGGCGTCGATGACATAGGGGGCCCAGGGAGGACATGATAGTTGCTCAATACCAGTGTAAGTTTGCAACCTCTAAGAACTGGTTGGCGTCGATGACATAGGAGGCCCAGGCTCACCTCTAAGAACTGGTTGGCGTCTATGACATAGGGGGCCCAGGCTCTCTCAGCGTCATAGTAGTCGGGGTATACATTTGGATCACCCAGGATTTCCTTCGCACTATACCTGAAATACGAATAACACTAGATGAGCCGAAGTCTGGGAAAATTGAGTTTCATGCAGTTGCGTGAACGTTTCGTCCAATATTAGCCTGTGCATCGCTCACTGGCTAATCAGGGACGACACTTTCCGCAAGGACCTCATTTCGTTTAGAAGAGACTTCCTTTTAACGCAAATTCCATTAAAGCGGACAGTGTCGTCCCTTTTAAGCCTTGCGAACTGCAGGTTAATCTGTGAGGATCATTTACGCACATGCATTAAGCCCGTTTTTTCCAGAGCGATGCCCGTATAATAAAAATGATTCGGGAGGTGTGATTATTAAAACAGATGAACGGTTCCTCTCTACCGAGGATGATCAGCAATCCATGTTAAATGTGTCAACTAGTTTTTTCGTTTTTCGTAAATGTTACAACGTAAAGTCGAACATGACAGTCCCACATTTTGCAGCGAATACTATGCTGAAATATTGCTCCAGCATACATGGTATGCATACAAAATCACAAGCACACGAACATGATAATTTAAATAGCATGCACTTGAATATTCATAAGTGCGTAAACTTCTAATTTTGTCACCGGTAATATTATGTAGAAATAACACATTAAAGTGCATATTGTTATTGTATGTTTTTACAATATGTTCAGGTGTAGTGCACAATTGGTTCCAATGATAGTGCCATTTAATGCCCTGTCGCCATAGAAGCCATACAAATAACTTCTTCGGCTCGCACACAATTGCTCGAGTTAATGAATATTCAAACTGCCGATACTTACGTGTAGGTCCCATACTGCGACGAATACGATATCACCTTAGAGACCCACTGCCCTTCCTCTGTAATAATAGCACAACTGCTACATAGAATAATGCAGCAAAGTAATGCTGTTAAATAAAACAATTCTAAAGAAAAACACATTTCATGGCGTTCTTTGCATATGTCTGGTAGATTTTTGTTAATAATGTTTATTTATGTCGTGTTAAGTCTTTTTATCGAATATGCGATTAAAATCCATCACGCTGTTTTCAGTCCAACTGGAAATAATCAACTGTTGCCAAGCATAATAAATCTTAGACACCTATCGATAATTTTACTCATGGAATGCCGCATCCAATATCACGTTTAGTTTAGGTCTAATCGTTTTAACCATTGTACAGTTGATACCCGAGCACAGTGATTTAATCAAGTGTTGATTCATCCGCGACAATGCGGAAATTTCTATGACGTCTCAAATGTTTTAATGTAATGAACTGTTGAAATAAAATACCAAAAATACCAAAAATGCACACTATGAAGCGTTTTACTTTTGAAAACACAAATGCTAAATTCTCCAGCATCGCGTACCCATTCCACGCACGATAACGCTCTCTATTTGGAATAGTCCACCAAGATCCACCTCCCATGATGCATCCGATGACGTTGTTTTCGTGCACGTGGTCTTGTTGCCATCGTTACCGAACGCCGCCAGGCGACCATAAGCCGTGTCCGTTTGCGATGAGAGCTTCCCGACGGCAACGTTAGAGCCTGAACAAATATATATATATAATTAAATATAATATAGAGGATATTTTTCTATGATCACGAGTGAAATAACAAACGATGTTACACTGACATGAACAAATGTTCTTTTTTTATGCCCCTTTTTCAAGAAAATAATTAACAGCTGTTTCCCTTTCGCTGAAAAGTTACCCTTTCTCCCGTGGCGTGCCTCAATACATTTCAAAACACAAAATGACGTCATTAGTGTGACGAAATTACGTCATTATACCAGCGAAATTCTCCAGTTAAACTCTTTTTCTATGTAATCAAACGGTGAAAAATCATAAAATAAAAAGAAAATTTGTTGGATTCGGTAGAATGTCGATTTTAATTCACTCGTGATCATAGAAAATATGTATAAAATTATTTATGATAATCTAAAACTAGAAAAAGTAGTTCCGAAAATTTGTTATTTTCACCGGTGCAAATAACAATTTGTTTATTTTCACTGCTGTTATTTCACTGCAGAAATGTCATATTTTATTATTAGGTATAAAAGAAATATGAATTATTGTGTGGACGTTAACGTTTTGACGACACTATTTTTAAATAAACAAAATAACTTTTATCAAAGCGTCATGAAAATGCAAAATCAGGTATTCAGGGACCTGCTTAATTTGACCTTATTTCACTTTTTATTAACAAAAAATATGTACTGATTCTGCGCATAAAGGAATTTGGTAATATGAATTAAGATCATTTTGTGAATATGTCTCAATGTATTGTTGTCTAATTTGATTCGAGTTCTTTGGGGTTCGCTAGAGTCATTTTCAATCGGAAAACGTGTTACCGGGATAATCGGGATACTGGATAATCATCTCTCTGAGGCGTTCCTTGGATTATAATTTTGGTTGTGAAATTTTTCATGCGTAGAAGATTTGTATAGAGTGCAACGGTAATTTCCAATGAGGCCTTCCGAAGACGTTGCTTCACGGGAGAAAGCAGATAATTTTATATAAAGGTATTTTACTTACTAGCGTCTACGTCACAGTGTCGCCCCACCCACGTGCCCGTGCATGCGCACTTGTAGCCACCGAACAAGTTCTCACAGGTCCCGCCGTTTGTGCAAGGTTTCGCAAGGCACTCGTTGACATCTGTTGGATAATCATAATTATTTATAATCAATATTGTTTAACTAAGTGAATATGCATACAGACTTTTGATTATACGTGTAATTCAAATAATGTTTTTTTTCTTAAATATTATCCAATTATCGCGCTTTGCAATCATGTATATAACAGTTTACCTATTTCAACAATAGAAAAATTGCGTAATATTGTATTATCCTTTAGAGCAGGTGTTGATGCGATTCTTTTATATGTGATTTATGGCCAACATCATTTTTTATTGGCGTCGCTCTGGAGAGCGGCGACTAGTATGATTTTTTTCGCTTATTGGAGGAGAAGTTATTTTACGGATCAATGTATATATTTTTGTTTTAAGAATATCTTGCATAGTGGTGATTTTTTTGTGTAAATTAGTGTAAATTATTACTGCATTTGTGCATTTACATTTATTACAACATTTATTGCCAATAATGCAAAGCTAATTGTTTTAATAAATAACTGATCCACAACTGATCACAGGGTAAAGATCACAGGGACTGGGTAAATACGCGAAACTTTCTGGTTTTGTATAAAAATAAAACATAATCAAAATATATCTATTTTGTGGTTTTTCTAATTTGCTTATTTAGTGGAGAATCAGTGTAGTACGATATTTGACGATCTATCGCGCAAGCAAGTTTTTTGGAAGGCGTAGTGGTACGAAAACGTACAATGTATTAGTCAATTAATAGACATATAATAACGATCGCTTTGCAAAACTTCACCAAATATCAGTACATAAATTATGTCAGCCGGAATAGCTCAGTTGGAAGAGCGTTAGACTGAAGTTGTTTACGCAACAATCATCTAAATGTCCCCGGTTCAATACCGGGTTCCGGCACGAACGGAACAGTTCGGCGGCCGACATCTTTTTTCAATCAGGTTAATAGATATAATAAAGCTTCATTTTATGTAGACATCTTAAAACCCATTTACTTCAATTGGACATTTATATTAAAATTAATGGATGCCGCGTGGTGAAAACGTTAATTAAAATTTCTTACATCACTTAAATATCTTATAAAAAATACACGTGTATTTAATTAACAAATAAATGCAAACAACACATCTATTATCCATGTATTATTATGGTTGTCTATCATAGGCCCTAAGTACTATCCCTACCACATATACAGCGCGAAGCGCGACACGTATTATACATTGTAACAATGAGTTGCGATTAACGAAGCAGCCGCTTATCAAGGAGGAGCTGTGTCCCAGCAAACCGTTTCCCTAGAGTCAAGCACTCCTCGGAGTTTTTTTTAAGAACCACATATAGAGCGCGAAGCGCGACACGTATTACTACTATCCAGGTGGTATGGGCCCTTTAGCTGTCGTACGTCCATAGTTATCTTCGGAATCCTTAGAATTTGAGAAGTTTTGAAATCGTTGTTCGAAGTCCAAAATTGTCATCCGATTGTTCCCAAACTTGCACAGGTTTTTTTTTAATCAATGAGGACCCAACCCAAACTCTCTCAGCAATATCGGACCATAAGTCCAGAATTATGTCTCTTTGAATTAAAAACTAAAAGTGAAAAACTGCTTGGTTATAGATTATGGCAACATTTTTCATTAGAATCTTTCCAAACTTACAGTGTCTTCATATCAATGAGCATTTTTACCTCAGTAAAAATGAGCAACATCGGAACAATAAGTCCAGAACTCTTTTCTATTAAATTTGACAAAATAAACAATGTCCACTTGTTTAAAAGATTTCATAACTTTCGTCTGAATCTTTCCAAGCTTGTTAAGTGTTTTTATATCCGAATTACTCGAACCCTATCGAAAATGATGAATATCGGAGCAATAAATCTATTATGATCTTTTACTGAATTTCAAAGTATTGTTAAATGCAGCTTCTTTATGCAATTTACAGTTTTCATTCAATTTCTTTCCAAACTTTTACAGTGTTTTCATATCAATGAATACTCAACCCCTATCGTAAATGAGCAACGTAAGAATAAGTTCAGAATCATCTCCCCTTGAAGTTGAGAAAAATATGAAATAACGCTTACAAGATAAAGCAGATTTTTTAAAACCTACACAGTTCTGTTCCATTAATGAAAACTGCACACGGATGCCAGTAAAAAGGGGAAACCAATTTTAATAAAATAATCTATGAAATATTTGGGGGTTACAACACAAAATCAAAGATAATGGTTATTTTGGGGTTATAACACAACATCATAAATAATGGTTATTTGGGGGTTATAATACAAAATGATAGATAATGGTTATACCAGTATCTTTTTCTATTTTGTTTAAAATAATCGGCCAATATATTAATATTTACAGTAGAAAAAAAATCGTTCCATGTAACTTCATTGAGTGCCTTTTACACTGAAATTCCCGACGTCCTTTGATGCTTTGCATCAATACTTATCTTGTTGATATATGAAATGGGTTTGAACTATCTGCATTATATTCTTACCAAAGGTTAGATAAGAAGGCAATGCGGAGTAATGTTCAAATAGGCTCTATCTCACTCACCTTGGTCGCAGTTGGTCCCAGTCCATAACGATGTACATTTGCACGTGTATGTCCCCTTTAGCCTAGAGCAAGAGGCGTTATTCTTGCACGGGTTTGCGGTGCAACCTAGAAGGGAAGTAAACACTGATGACCGAGAAGGCCTCGTATTCGAATATGAGTAAAGCTATAAAGTCTCGACATATTATTTCAGACTAGTTCGTTGTACAATGCCGTCCTTCGGTTTGTTAAAATATTTAAGCGCTTACATATTAATGATATTATGGTTGAATAAATAACTCTATAAACTTTACCTGACATTTCAAATACTTTTAATGAATAATAATAATACAAGTAATAATAATTATTATTTTTATTATTTATTATTATTTATTATTTTAGTTTATTATTATTTTATTTTATTATTATTACTATTATTATTTTATTTATTTTGTATTATCATTATTATTGTAATTGCTATTATTGTCATTTATTATGTTGGTCTGTTAAATTGGGTATGTAAGGATCGTGAATACCAAATGTTGATTCCATTCGAATGCAAGTCTGAGATTGTTTTGCGCCTGTCACACCGAAAGAAGAAAGGGAATTAAGTTACACGAACTATTTATTACAGCGTCTATACTGTTTATGCTTCACACAAGTTCAAATTCTTGTGATTTTTCTTTTGTTTCGGGTCAGCATTTATTTTCTTACAATTTGCGTAGATGGGTGTAAATGTCTGCCGTTTATTCTTACCATCTCCATACCCAATAGCTTTCACCTCGCACAGTTTGAGAGCACCCTCCGACGGGTTCATTTTCACCTTCAGGAATCTTATATTGTCGAAACCAGTCATCGTATAATTCGTTTCGCCAATCAAAGTTCCCTTGTGGTAACCGCGAGGTTATAAAGGTCCTGACTCTGTCCCAGGTACACTTCCACATTCTGAAGCGGATTATCTGACAAAAAAGTTACCTTTTGAGCCTAGTCGTTGGAAAAATGGGCTTAATGCGTGTGCGCAAATAGTCACCTCCAGATTAGAATGTGCAGTCCGCACAAGTTAATCATGGACGACAAGTTAACGTCCTTCAATGGATATTTGTTTAGCAGAGACATCATTTACATGAAAAATGCCATAAAAGCAGAATGAAAAGAGCGTTCCCTGATTAGCCTGTGCGTACCGCATATGTGATGATATAGTAAAGTAGCTAGTATTAGTAGTAGTAATAGTAGTAGACTATAGTAGTAGTAGGAATAGTAGTATAGTAGTAGTACTTATAGTAGTAGTCGTGTAGTATAGTAGTAATAGTATAGTAGTAGTAAGTAGTAGTAGTAGTAGTAGAAGTATTTAGTAGTAGTAGTAGTAGTAGTAGTAGTAGTAGTAGTAGTAGTAGTAGTAGTAGTAGTAGTAGTAGTAGTAGTAGTAGTAGTAGTAGTAGTAGTAGTAGTAGTAGTAGTAGTAGTAGTAGTAGTAGTAGTAGTAGTAGTAGTAGTAGTAGTAGTAGTAGTAGTAGTAGTAGTAGTAGTAGTAGTAGTAGTAGTAGTAGTAGTAGTAGTAGTAGTAGTAGTAGTAGTAGTAGTAGTAGTAGTAGTAGTAGTAGTAGTAGTAGTAGTAGTAGTAGTAGTAGTAGTAGTAGTAGCAGTAGTAGTAGTAGTAGTAGTAGTAGTAGTAGTAGTAGTAGTAGTAGTAGTAGTAGTAGTAGTAGTAGTAGTAGTAGTAGTAGTAGTAGTAGTAGTAGTAGTAGTAGTAGTAGTAGTAGTAGTAGTAGTAGTAGTAGTAGTAGTAGTAGTAGTAGTAGTAGTAGTAGTAGTAGTAGTAGTAGTAGTAGTAGTAGTAGTAGTAGTAGTAGTAGTAGTAGTAGTAGTAGTAGTAGTAGTAGTAGTAGTAGTAGTAGTAGTAGTAGTAGTAGTAGTAGTAGTAGTAGTAGTAGTAGTAGTAGTAGTAGTAGTAGTAGTAGTAGTAGTAGTAGTAGTAGTAGTAGTAGTAGTAGTAGTAGTAGTAGTAGTAGTAGTAGTAGTAGTCGTAGTAGTAGTAGTAGTAGTAGTAGTAGTAGTAGTAGTAGTAGTAGTAGTAGTAGTAGTAGTAGTAGTAGTAGTAGTAGTAGTAGTAGTAGTAGTAGTAGTAGTAGTAGTAGTAGTAGTAGTAGTAGTAGTAGTAGTAGTAGTAGTAGTAGTAGTAGTAGTAGTAGTAGTAGTAGTAGTAGTAGTAGTAGTAGTAGTAGTAGTAGTAGTAGTAGTAGTAGTAGTAGTAGTAGTAGTAGTAGTAGTAGTAGTAGTAGTAGTAGTAGTAGTAGTAGTAGTAGTAGTAGTAGTAGTAGTAGTAGTAGTAGTAGTAGTAGTAGTAGTAGCAGTAGTAGTAGTAGCAGTAGCAGTAGCAGTAGCAGTAGCAGTAGCAGTAGTAGTAGTAGTAGTAGTAATAGTAGTAGTAGTAGTAGTAGAAGTAGTTCTCACCCTGGGAGCCGTGCAGCCTCACCGCGTCTATCTCCACCCAGGTGCGAGCCAGTGAGCAGTCGATATCCAGCCGTATACGGTTCGAGAAACACGGGGGTGGTAGACTGAAAGACAAAATACTAGTTCGGAAAATGTCAATATTTAATAAGAAGACGGCTATTTTTGTTGTTTAAAATCTTTAAAGATAGGTATCTGAGTTATCAACTAAGGGATGAGGTTAATTAATGAAAACCTAGATACACTTTCTATATTCTAATCCTCTTACTTCGGAACCCAGCTGGACAAGAATGTTTACTTCGCTTATAGCTACGAATATACCATCTTAACCACATCAGCAAGAACTCAGCAAGCATTTTTATAGAGAATACTATGTGAGAGTCATTTGTGTTTGTTAATGTATCCGATAAGTTGAAGAAATGTTTACCAGGCAATGCTTACCGAGACGTGTAAACCTTTCTAAGACTAGTCGGATTAATATTATTAACACTAGCTAACGTCTTTTATTTTTATACGGTGTGTCGATTGATATAAATTCATTCTAGGCATGTATTTATTGAAATATAAAAATAAATAAATGAGGCTGTTGATACATTTGAACGCGTTTACTCGAATACAAGTATTAACTGCAAGCTAATCTAAGTGAAAGGCCACAACAAGTAGTTCGCTATGTAAATGAAGTAGAAGTATGAAGGCTAGTCGACATGTAAAGCACAAGTTTACATGACACACAGAGTTTCCTACCATTAAACAATTGAGCTGCACGTAACATTTGAATAGCCGATTACTAGATCGCGCATATATTTGCTCTCACATTAAAGGCTGGGCTAAAGATTCTGGACTTGGCCAAGTCGGAGATTTGAGTGGTCGACCAGAGCGTCATCCATTTTCCAGAGCCGTCGAAACACTTAATGGCCTTCACCCCGCCCGCATGGAAAGTCTCGTAAATGTCGACCCTTGTAACATAGACGGGAGTTGGGAACTCGAACTAAAATAACAGAAGGATATGTTTCAAATATACCGGTAAACATACATGTAATTATAACGCAAGACTAATGCACTGGAAATGTACCTGTAAACAAAATCTACCAGTTGCAAAAGCAAAGATCAAAAACGCCTTTCTCTAAGATTGCTTGTTAAAGATCTCGAGTGATGACATTAGAATGCTCAACGATGCTATTATTTACCACTGAAAATTGAACCAATACATTGTCATTTATATCCTTCATTGACAAGAAGCATCTTGTTTTGATTCGTATCAGAGCCTGGATGCATGAATTGAAACATCTATTTTGTCTCATACTTTGGAAAAGAGCTGTCGTAGGAAAAGTTTGTTAACGTCATATTTGTTAAATCAATAAGTATGTTGCTTACATCTAGGAACTGGTTGGCGTCGATTATTTTCGAAGCCCATGCCTTGGATAGATCTCCGTAATTCGGGTAAACATTCGGTGCTCCGAGGATCTCCTGAGCGCTCCAACTGTAACAAAAATCCAGATTATGAAAACTTTTGTCCAAATTATGCAAAACGCTTTTGAGTTTCAAAATATGTTTAGAGATTGAAAAGTGGCTTTGGCTAACATAATACGACTACATTATATTATATCAAACAATATAGTGTTAAAAATATCTACATACAAATTAGACAAAATATATGAAGTGATTCTAATTATCGATGGTTAGAAAACAAATCCGTATGATACATTGAATTCTACTCGTGTGCTGTGATCGAATATTTAGTATCAAAATACCAAGATCAATCTTACGTAAAATATTGACACCTAAAACACTAAGCTGTCTCACATAAAAAAGTATAAAACTAGAGTATGCTCCGGACCAAAAAGTATGAAAGTACACAAAGAGTGATAAAAAATTATGAGATCTGAATACACGTCTGAGGGGCACTTCTGTATGCATATATACGTTCTACATAACTATGGAGTTTCAAGATTATAGCTTTCTTTTTATGTTGCAAATTAAAATTAAGTAAAAAAATTAACAAAAGACAACGACAATATTAGATGAAAGCTATCATAGTCTAAAAAGTATGAGGTTCGTTGTATCGGTTTGTGTGCGCTTACAATCCCCAGAATAAAGAAAGGGTCTTTCTACCAAAGGAGTTTCATATTGCGAGCTACTGTTCAAAAGTGTACGAGTAATGCTGTGGGCAAGCAAATGGGGACACCGAGGCCGTCGATCAAATTCACAACTTAGACAAACACACTGATCTGCCAGTTAAATAGGAACTGAAAAGTATACTTGAAGGTTCACAAAGGTATTACAGTTAAAACCCCGAATATAAAATGTCATATTGCTGGTCGAAGAACTTTCTGATAAAAAAAAATAACACATACACATTTACGAATTTGGTTTCTTTTTAAAATTCTAACAACAGAGTGATTATAATAAATGTGACGTGTAATAAGTTCCAATAAGACATAATCTTTATCACTCAATCTTTATTTGATCAAAGTATAAACTAATTTGCGAAAAAAAGAATAAATATGTCTCCTATATACTTTTACCCGGGTAAGCTTGCTTTTTGGGGCTACATGCATCGTCAAATTTATGCTCGGTCATTTACATTTTTGACACAACTCAAGCAAGTATAGCTATTCTTGGACTTCATTAAAACATCCTTGCACACATAAATTCCCCGTAACATTTTCGCAAAATTGAAAGTGGCCGAAACTATAAGTACACATGGAAATGTTATCCAAACGGGGAAAGCGTTGATTCAAAGTTTTTTTACAAATATAAAGATGAAGACATCAAACGAAACAAACTAATAAAGTGCGTGTAAACCAAAAGGGGAGAATACTAGTATAGACGCTGACTTTTCCGTCCGTTGAAACTTTAAGATTCGTGTTCGAGTTTGCATGTTCCAGATAATATTAAGCCATACTCGTCATTCCGTCCACCGTTATGTATGTCCGGAACTTTGTCCCATATCTCAGCACCTCCCTGTAGCGCTATTGGGTAAAATACAACATTAACAAGATGAAAGCGGGTTACATGATTTGGCATAGAGAAAAACCTCTGCTCAGCTTCATGGCTTAGGCCAAATGCAATGACCAACAGACGTACACGAGAGATGGCTCTCTTTTAGAAAACCCCGCGAATCTACTGGTATATAACACGTCGACCCATTTATATCCATTTCAAATCAAGTACTATATCGACCGTTATTATTTGAATGAAACTACCGTTGGCAGATAGAGTAGACCATTGTTCTTTGTAAAATGGAAATAGATTAATCCCGGAATTCGCTCGAGTTTAGAAAAACCCACTGATCTCTCGGTACAAGCAACGCTGGTCCATTACATCAACCAATGATAGCTTGATTTAAATAATAACGGTTGATATGGTGTGTGATTGTGAACGGATTATAAATGGGGCAGCTTGATTGGTACCAGCAGATTAGTGGTTTTTTCCAAAAGGTTTTCCGGGATACATACGGTACATAAGTTGGGTTTTCCAAAGTATTTGGCACACTGGTATAACCCCAATTGGGGTAATAACGTGACAGTCAAGATGGCGACGTCCATGCCGAAACAAGTACTTTTCGCCGTTTTATACCCTTTATTACTTTTATTGATTGTGTATATGCCGCTAACATTGCAACCATATCAGCACTAAGATTAAAAGTGATTACCGGTATTTCGTATTAATATTCGTTCTATATCTTGACTTCTCTCGCTTCGAAATTTCTTAGCGGTATCACAAAATTACAGCTCCCGCTAAAAAATGTAGCGAGTAAGGTTGAGATAAAGAGCGAATATAGCTGGAACGTAAGCAGCCACATTGAAACCATTTATAAGTAATAACGGATATAAAACGGCGACTAATACCTAACTTGGCACGGACGTCGCCATCTTGACTGTCCAGGTATTATCCCCTATGAGGCCTGTTGTTATTGAATAGCGTATTTGTCTATGAAAAACTCACGTGTATGTTCCCCACTCCGAGGAAAACGCGATAACTCTGGATACCCATTGACCGTTATCTGACGGAACAAGTATAGATTAGTAACATGCTCTTGATTGTATATGCTCATGATTGTGAATCATAAAATAGCAATTTACCGTTTGACAAATTAGAATCTATATATCTTTAAGAAATAAGCTACTACTGTCTATTGCTTTCGGGTTCCAGATATGGAATGCTTTGATGTTTCGAAATATACAGTAGAGAATAAAAAGTCGCATCGACTGATTAAACAAATCGACGTAAGGACATCGAGAAATAGAAAGATAATCGATAGAAAAATAAACGATTGGGAATTTGTTTCCATTTTGACTCATGCGGTGTATCGATTCAACCTGGGTTTCGACTTAGCCAGTCATTCAACTTAACAGGTCATTCAACTGAAGAGTGTTTTGGATATATAGCGAAGTTAAGCTGTACATATATTTGCATTGTAATACAAATGTTCAATATCTTAATCAGTGATAAAAACTGTGTTGACTTCAATATATTTTCATGGTACATAGAGAACAATTTTATCACTTTTAAACACAACGGCAAAGTTAATATTTTAATTTTTGACAGGGTACGAAAACCCTTTCGATGATGTTGTAAAAAAGCAAGATAGTTTTAACTTATCGAGACAAATTCAGGTCCACTTTCGAGCTTAAATGTAAAGTATGTCATTTTTTATCTATATTTCCGCATTAAACCCCACTGAAAACAAAACTACAAATCTATGTGCACGTACCCATTCCGTGCACGATGACGCTCTCTATTTGGAATACTCCGCCAAGGTCCACCTCCCATGATGCATCTGATGACGTAGTTTCCGTGCAGGTGTTCGTGTTGTTATCGTTACCGAGTGCCGCCCCCAGACCGTAAGCAGTGTCCGTTTGTTTGGACGGCTTCCCGATGGCTACGTTGGTAGCTATGAAAGTCAATAGGGTTGTTAAATTTATTATTTGTATTGATATTCCATCCTCTCATCAGTGAAAATATCGATAATTGTAGTTTTAAATGATCTTGATCTCGTCAATATTTATGTCGGATTCAAAAACATATTTACGCACGTTTTCTTACATTATTGTTCGAACTTTCATTGAAGACTACAAAGACTTACCGGTCGTCCAGTGGGCAACCGTTAACAGAATCAGAAGCGCACACAAGCCTTTCGTCTGAAAAACATGATTTTCACATACGCGTACAAGATATGTGAATTTCCTTACGGAGTTTTTTCGTGAGATGTTTACTCATAAAATATCAACTTTCATGTGTTACATGTACTGATATTTTAAAGGAATAGTTTTTCATATCTTTTGGCGATTGTAGTCCATAAATAATCTTTTTTTTTAATGTACAGAGCTTCATTCAGTTCATGTAAATATGAGTATAGCATGTATATTATTAAATATCATTAAATGATAGACTTATGTATTGAGGGAAAAAACGTATGTGAAATTCTTGATTTCGAAATCTATTTTTACATGTCAATAGAACACGAGTTATTGCATATTATATGATTTTATTAAACTTTCTATCTGCTGTAAAAATAAATACCATTTTATCTGAAGGTAAAAAACGCTCCAATACGAACACAATTCAGTTCATCAGTGTGCAATAATGGGCAGAAAAAATACTTCCAATGTGCTTGTCCACTGTTAAATAATAACGCCGTGAGAACTTTTGAACTTTAAAGAATTCATATTTGGTAATTCCGATTAATCCTTTAAGATTAATCTGTTCTTATAACATAATTATTGTTTAAACATACGCTCGGACGGTAAACTTAACAGTAATTCGTGATCAACTTGATTGAAAGCAATCACCAAAATATTGTGACGTACATTCTCTTAGATGATTTCTGGCCTAAAGATACTACAGTTAAGGAGCTTCTTGTTCTTTGTTTTATTGGTAACACTTGAGTTATTTCGTTCTTCGCCTAGTGAGTAGCGGAAGCACAATTTGGCGCATGCGAACTCAATCCGTACGTTATACAAATAGAAGTTTCATCTTTAGAGGAAAACAATCTATATTACGATAAATTTAATTCTGCTTTACTAATGTGTAGACATACTAAGCATTCATTGGGCAAATGCTGAACTATAATATGTTACAACAAGAGCTGTCAACATAGGATGACACATGCCCCCTATAAACGCTTTGATAGAAGTTATGAGCATTTTACCATGCTAAATCCTTGAAATGCAGTAAGTGACCCGTGACCTAGTTTTTGACCCGGCATGACCCATATTCGAACTTGACCTAGATATTGTCTAGATACAACTTCTTACAAGTTTAATAAAGATCGAATGAAAAGTATTTTTAAAATAGAGAGCGGACACGAAAAGTGTTACAGACAAACAGACTGACAGACGAACAGTGCGAAAACTATATACCCCCTTTTCTTCGAAAGGGGGCATATAAACAGTGGAGCGATACATGCCCCATTTGTTTTTACTGTAATCATCAAGGGAAACCTTTTTCATTTGCTGGGTTAGAAACATCACAGAAGTTAACAACAAAAAATACTGTTAACCACTGTGTTATAAATGATAGTACATCGTTTACTTAAGGCCTGATTTTTATGCCCCCTTCGAAGAAGAGAGGATATATTGTTTTGCACATGTCGGTCCGTATGTCCGTCCGTCCGTCCACCAGATGGTTTCAGGATGATAACTCAAGAACGCTTAGGCCTAGGATCATGTAACTCTATAGGTAAATCGATCATGACCCGCAGATGACCCCTATTGATTTCAGGGTAAAAGGTCAAGGTCACGGTGACCCGAAATAGTAATATGGTTTCCGTATGATAACTCAAGAACGCTTATGCCTAGGATCATGAAACTTCATAGGTACATTGATCATGATTCGCAGATGAACCCTATTGATTTTAAGGTCACTAGGTCAAAGGTCAAGGTCACCGACCCGAAATAGTAAAATGGTTTTGGATGATAACTCAATAACGCTTATGCCTAGGATCATGAAACTTCATAGGTATATTGATCATGACTCGCAGATGACCACTATAGATTTCAGGTCACTAGGTCAAAGGTCAAGGTCACGGTGACCCGAAATAGAAAAATGGTTTCCGGATGATAACTCAAGAACGCTTATGACTAGGATATTGAAACTTCATAGGTATAGTTATCATGACTCGCAGATGACCGCTATTAGTTTTCATGTCACTAGGTCAAAGGTCAAGGTCACGGTAACCCGAAATAGTAAAATGGTTTCCGGATGATAGAAAACTTCATAGGTATAGTGATCATGACTCGCAGATGACCGCTATTAGTTTTCAATTCACTAGGTCAAAGGTCAAGGTCACAGTAATCCGAAATAGTAAAATGGTTTCCGGATGATATGAGGGGATCATGAAACTTCATAGGTACATTGATCATGACTTGCAGATGACCCCTATTGATTTCAGGTCACTAGGTCAAAGGTCAAGGTCAAGATGACCCGAAATAGTAAAATGGTTTCCGTATGATAACTCAAGAACGCTTATGCATAGGATCATGAAAGTTCATAGGTACATTGATCATGACTCGCAGATGACCCCTATTGACTTTCAGGTCTTGTTGTGTGAATATTTTATTTTTGCCATTAATATTAAGTTCTTTGCATTAGGACATGGGCTAAAATTTTAATTCAAAGATCAAATAAACCACTCTTTATTCATATAAACTAATTTGGCACAAGCCAATCAATCCTTTTTAGCTCATCTATTTTTGAAAAAAAAAAGAGATATTGTCATCACCTTGGCGTCGGCGTCGGCGTCCGGTTAAGTTTTGCGTTTAGGTACACTTTTCTCATAAAGTATTTATGCTATTGCATTAAAACTTGGTACACTTACTTACTATCATGAGGGGACTGGGTAGGCAAAGATAGATAATTCTGACTTGCATTTTGACAGAATTATGTGCCCTTTTTATACTTAGAAAATTGAACATTTTGGTTAAGTTTTGTGTTTAGGTCCATTTTAATCCTTTAGTATCAAAGCTATTGCTTTCATACTTGCAACACTATCTTACTATCATAAGAGGACTGTGCAGGCAAAGTAATGTAACTCTGACTGGCATTTTGACAGAATTATGTGCCCTTTTCATACTTAGAAAATTGAAAATTTGGTTAGGTTTTGTGTTTAGGTCCACTTTTTTTCTAAAGTATCAAAGCCATTGCTTTCATACTTGCAACACTTACTAACTATCGTAGTAAGGGGACTGTGCATGCAAAGTTATGTAACTCTGACTGGCGTTTTGACGGAATTATGTGCCCTTTAAATACTTAGAAAATTGAAAATTTGGTTAAGTTTTGTGATAAGGTCCACTTTTTTCCTAATGTATCAAAGCCATTGCTTTCATACTTGCAACACTTACTAACTATCGTAAGGGGACTGTGCAGGCAAAGTTATGTAACTCTGACTGGCATTTTTACGGAATTATAGGGCCCTTTATACTTGAAAATTTGGTTAAGTTTTATGTTTTGGTCCACTTTACCCCTAAAGTATCATGGATATTGCTTTCATACTTGGAACACTCGCAAACTATCATAAGGGGACAGTACAGGACAAGTTGCATAACTCTGGTTGTCATTTTTACGGAATTATGGCCCTTTTTTGACTTAGTAACTTTGAATATATGGTTACATTTTGTGTTTAGATCCACTTTACTTCTAAAGTATCAAGGCTATTGCTTATAAACTTCAAATACTTTCATGCTATCATGAGGGTACTGTACCTGGCAAGTTGAATTTTACCTTGACCTTTGAATGACCTTGACCCTCAAGGCCAAATTATTAAATTTTGCTAAAATTGCCATAACTTCTTTATTTATGATTAGATTCGATTGATACTTTGACAAACAACTCTTACCTGACATACCACAATTGACTCCATCCAAACCATCCCCCACGCCCCCCACCGAATCCCCCACGAATCCCCCCCTCAATCCCCCCCCCATTTTTTTTAAATTAAAGATCATCTAATACATGACCACCACACCCTCACACTATACCCCCAACCCCCACCCAAAAATATAATTTGTATGCCCCCGGTAGGGTGGCATATAGCAGTTGAACTGTCCATCAGTATGTCAGTCAGTCTGTCTGTCCGTCCGAAAAAAACTTTAACATTGGCCATAACTTTTTCACTTTTTAAGATAGCAATTTTATATTTTGCCTGCATGTGTATCTTATGGAGCTGCACATTTTGAGTGGTGAAAGGTTAAGGTCGAGGTCATCCTTTAAGGTCAAATGTCAAACTTATGGTGTATGTCTGTCCGAAAACTTTAACATTGGCCATAACTTTTTCAATATTGAAGATAGCAACTTGATAATTGGCATGCATGTGTATCTCATGGAGCTAAACATTTTAGTGGTGAAAGTTGAAGATGAAGGTCATCATTCAAGGTCAAATGTCAAAAATATGGCGTCGGTCCGTCCGAAAACTTTAACATTGGCCATAACTGTTTTAATATTGAACATAGCAACTTGATATTTGGCATGCATGTAAATCTCATGAACCTGCACATTTTGAGTGGTGGAAGTTCAAGGTCAAGGTCATCCTTCAAGGTCATCCTTCAAGTCAAAAAAAAAATATTCAAAGCGGCGTTCTCATGAAGCTGCACATTTTGAGTGGTGGAAGTTCAAGGTCATCCTTCAAAGTCAAGGTCATCCTTCAAGGTCAAAGGTCAAAAAACAAATACAGAATTTCAAAGCGGCGTTATCATGAAGCTGCACATTTAGAGTGGTGGAAGTTCAAGGTCAATGTCATTCTTCAAGGTCAAGGTCATCCTTCAAGGTCAAAGGTCAAACAAAATTATAAAAAAATCAAAGCGGCGTTCTCATGAAGCTGCACATTTTGAGTGGTGGAAGTTGAAGGTCAAGGTCATCCTTCAAGGTCAAGGTCATCCTTCAAGGTCAAAGGTAAAAAAAATCAAAACGGCGTTCTCATGAAGCTGCACATTTTGAGTGGTGAAAGTTCAAGGTCAATGTCATTCTTCAAGGTCAAGGTCATCCTTCAAGGTCAAAGGTTAAAAAATAATAATTTCAAAGCGGCGTTATCATGAAGCTGCACATTTTGAGTGGTGGAAGTTCAAGGTCAAGGTCATCCTTCAAGGTTAAGGTCATCCTTCAAGGTCAAAGGTCAAAAAAATAATAGTTCAAAGCGGCGTTCTCATAAAGCTGCACGTTTTGAGTGGTTGAAGTTCAAGGTCAATGTCATCCTTCAAGGTCAAATGTAAAAAAAAAATCAAAGTGGCGCAATAGGGGGCATTGTGTTTCAGACAAACACATCTCTTGTTTTTTTTTTCAAACATGGTTGGAAAACACAAATATTTAGTTTTATTATTTTAGTTTTGAAATACCGTCCAACCATCCCACCCAAGAATCGCCCCCCCCCCCCCTCAAAAAAATATAAAAAAATGCATTTTTTTCCATTTTTGGAAGATAATGTAATAAATGACCACACCCCCACACTATACATCCCTCCCCACTCCACCCTCCCCCCTTTGTGATTGAAATTGAGATAGGTCCCTACACCTTCAAAAAGAAAAATAGATGAGCGGTCTGCACCCGCAAGGCGGTGCTCTTGTTTTAATTCTTTTTGCGATGCTTTTTGTTGCAATGTTATAGTCGTTGTTTTATAAACCTATAGGGCGCCAATTTGATAAGGTTTGTAGATTTTATCCAGGTAAAGGGATAAGTGAAATGATACCTTGTTTTTGCAGAACAGTTAGATCTCCATTATTGAAAGAGTAGTTTACGGATTTAATTGAATATGCTTTAATTTCATTCCAAAATATTGTGTATAATTTAATTGTTATACACTCTAATCCCGGACTTTTATTATTCTGCATTTCTTACCACATTCATATTCAGTAAGGAGTCCTTCAAATGAGTGTTTTTCATTATCATTTAGAGTCGATTGAGGAGTATTGAAATTCGTGTTAGTTGAGTTTCAATTCTGTTTATAGATTTACAGTGAAACATCGTACATAGAAATTATGATTTGTTTATAAGTTTAACTTTGTGAATCGTTATGTTTTATTTCAATATTCCTATGTAATTTGCAGACATCATCTTTGTTCTAATTACCGAATAAGTAATATATATCGTTTCGATAGGGCTTACAGATCGGTAACTATATGTTGATCGCTTCTGTTTTAAGGGACCGTAAACCGCGATTTACAAAAAAAAAAGTTCTAAAATACAAACAAATACAAAATTTCAAAGCGGCGTTATCATCAAGCTGCACATTTTGAGTGGTGGAAGTTCAAGGTCAATGTCATTCTTCAAGGTCAATGTCATCCTTCAAGGTCAAAGGTCAAACAAAATTATAAAAAAATCAAAGCGGCGTTATCATGAAGCTGCACATTTTGAGTGGTAGAAGTTCAAGGTCAAGGTCATCCATCAAGGTAAAAAAAAATAAATCATTTCAAAGCGGCGTTCTCATGAAGCTGCACATTTTGAGTGGTGGAAGTTGAAGGTCAAGGTCATCCTTCAAGGTCAAGGTCATCCTTCAAGGTCAAAGGTAAAAAAAATCAAAACGGCGTTCTCATGAAGCTGCACATTTTGAGTGGTGAAAGTTCAAGGTCAATGTCATTCTTCAAGGTCAAGGTCATCCTTCAAGGTCAAAGGATTAAAAAATAATAATTTCAAAGCGGCGTTTTCATGAAGCTGCACATTTGAGTGGTGGAAGTTCAAGGTCAAGGTCATCCTTCAAGGTTAAGGTCACCCTTCAAGGTCAAAGGTCAAAAAAATAATAGTTCAAAGCGGCGTTCTCATAAAGCTGCACGTTTTGAGTGGTTGAAGTTCAAGGTCAATGTCATCCTTCAAGGTCTAATGTAAAAAAAAAATCAAAGTGGCGCAATAGGGGGCATTGTGTTTCAGACAAACACATCTCTTGTTTTTTTCAAACATGGTTGGAAAACACAAACATTTAGTTTTATTATTTTAGTTTTGAAATACCGTCCAACCATCCCACCCAAGAATCGCCCCCCCCCCCTCACAAAAATATAAAGAATGCATTTTTTTTTCCATTTTTGGAAGATAATGTAATAAATGATCACACCCCCACACTATACATCCCTCCCCACTCCACCCCTCCCCCCTTTGTGATTGAAATTGAGATAGGTCTCTACACCTTCAAAAAGAAAAATAGATGAGCGGTCTGCACCCGCAAGGCGGTGCTCTTGTTTTAATTCTTTTTGCGATGCTTTTTGTTGCAATGTTATAGTCGTTGTTTTATAAACCTATAGGGCGCCAATTTGATAAGGTTTGTAGATTTTTTACAGGTTAAGGGATAAGTGAAATGATACCTTGTTTTTGCAGAACAGTTAGATCTCCATTATTAAAAGAGTAGTTTAGGGATTTAATTGAATATGCTTTAATTTCATTCCAAAATATTGTGTATAATTTAATTGTTATACACTCTAATCCCGGGCTTTTATTATTCTGCATTTCTTACCACATTCATATTCAGTAAGGAGTCCTTCAAATGAGTGTTTTTCATTATCATTTAGAGTTGATTGAGGAGTATTGAAATTCGTGTTAGTTGAGTTTCAATTCTGTTTATAGATTTACAGTGAAACATCGTACATAGAAATTATGATTTGTTTATAAGTTTAACTTTGTGAATCGTTATGTTTCATTTCAATATTCCTATGTAATTTGCAGACATCATCTTTGTTCTAATTACCGAATAAGTAATATATATCGTTTCGATAGGGCTTACAGATCGGTAACTATATGTTGATCGCTTCTGTTTTAAGGGACCGTAAACCGCGATTTACAAAAAAGAAAAGTTCTAAAATACTATTTTTACTATTATTAGTTTATATTGATTAAAATATCACGACTGGTATATTACATTACTTGAAAAAAGTAGTTAAGTTTTTATATTTTCAGTATATTCGGTAATACATTTTACTGGGTACAGGTACCAGGTAATTACCGGTCGTGATATTTTAATCAATATAAACTATTTTTTTTTAAATACGGTATTTTAGAACTTTTCTTTTTCGTCAATCGCGGTTGACGGTCCCTTCAAGTTCATTTAAGGAGCTATTATTTCCCACTCATAATGGGCTTCTCCGCTTTTTTGCATGATTATTATTAGTTTTCACTTTTTTGTTGGTGTGTTCATGTACGTTTATATATGGTTTGCTTACTTTTGGGTGAGTGCGTTCGGAATTGTGTGTATTTGTGTGGGGGTGGGGTTTGTTTGTGTGTGGGCGACTGTGTGTATTTTTGCATTTTTGCTTTGTTTTCTGTTTTTTCTTTACTTCTTGTGAACATATGTTGTCCTCATGTGCCTCATATGTCGTCTTGGATTAAACTAAACATCTTCCTACTCACTCAGGAACCTTTACGTCCCTGCATAATTGTATGGAATTGCGTGAAGGAAAGAATGGGGTTTTCCAATGATTTTAAAGTTGCTTGTAATCTTTTAAAATAGCGCGCGGGAATAATAGAAAGCATAGGGAAATTATGCAAATTTACGCACGGTGAATGAATCCGATCCTGACTCGAGATCATACGTAAAGCCAAACAAGATTATACCGTGAAACAATTTAAGGTTTTTATATAGCATGATAGTATTAGGCAGTGTTATACATAATGATCGTCCTTTAAATATATTGTTACAGGTTGCTCGAACAAGACAAGATATCTACATAAACGGTCACTGATAAAACATTATACATCCGTAGAATGAAAAAAGGTTCGAATAATTACTACTGTTTGTGTGGTTTTTACTAAATGCGTTGACAACATGTCTCATTGCAACCTATTTCTTGCTTGGTTTCATACATCATGTATACAAATACCATTAAACGTTTCCATAAATTATATATTTTTTGTAAGCCATATTTGGAAATTTGTTTAAAGGTATGTTACGCCGAACAATAGCAGAACTAATTACTTACATTTTTAAACACTGAAACACGTTATTGGTTATAAAGCACATTCGGTCAACCAGTGTATTTCAAAAGCCCACGGACACTCAAAATCAACGAATAGTTCGTACAATATTTCGAAAAATAACGTTTTTAAGACATAAAGGTCATGTTACATGCACGCACGCATGCACGCACGTGCACGCACGCGCACACTAACACTCATATAAAACACAAAAGATTACGTTACACTAAATATATAGAAAAGGCGGAACTCCAGAAACATTATCAGAAATTCTTGTCCGCTCGACTTTGACCGATGTCCTGATCATTTGTAAATTAAGCCGTTCTTGTAATTTTATGAATGCATTTTAAGTACATAATACAACTTTCTGGCAGCGTTAATGCAATCTACAATACAGATTTTACAAAGCCAGTCATGTAGAACATGATACGACAAAATCTTCTGTCTGCCTGTATGAAATCTGCCAATTGGTTCGCAAAATTTGATCCTGCAATTACTTTAAAAGAACTTAAAACACTTTAAGCAATGTATGTACCCTTATACACAGCAAGTTGCGATTACGCGCGACCTATTAGACTGTACAACAAACGTTATATTTAACTGCAAATCATAGATGCTTAGAACCGCTTTATTCGGACTTGAGCTGTGTTGCATAAGCTCGCAACAATTAATATGCACACGAGCAATATCTTAAACCCATCCATTTATCCGTGAATTATCGTAAATTAAATGCATTGTAAGAGAATCGTGAAATGTATTTGATACAAAAGAAAAATTAAGTAATTTTGTACTCCACATGGCATAGGAGTACTTTAAGTGTTATCATAAGAATTGTAAACGTGTTATCTCATTTATTCGCATTTAAAAGGAAATGCTCATCTTTGTCCAACACTTAACATATAGTGCCAATGTGTGACAACGTGTTGAATACTGTGTGTAGCCTTGTAAATCGACCTATCACTAGTCACTATTATTTTTGTTAGTTCGTATTTTTGTAATATATTATAGTTCAGCATTTGCTCAAGAAATGCTGAGTATGGCTACATATTAGTAAAGCAGAATTAAAATTACCGTAATATAGAATGTTTTCATCTACAGATTAAACTTCTACTTGCATAACGTACGGATTGAGTTAGCATGCGCAAAATTGTGCTTCCGCTACTCGTTAGGCGAAGAACGAAATAACTCAAGTGTTACCAATAAAACAAAGAACAAGAAGCTCCTTAACTGTAGTATCTTTAGGCCAGATATCATCAAAGAGAATGTACGTCACAATATTTTGTTGATTGCTTTCAATCAAGTTGGTCCCGCATTGAACCTGTTAATCCTGACATGCATTTTAAGAGATCTTAAAGGGTGCACATTGTATAACCGGTCTGATGACAGTTTTTGCAAAACAGATGTTTGATGAATAAAACTGAATACAAATAGAATTTAAGTTCAGAAAAAGTGGGTTCAGATAATAAACGAAATTACAGTTTAATTCAATGGAAAATTATTTTTACAAAAGTAAACTTATTCGAATACAAAAGACGAACACGTTCGGGAAATCGCCACTAGTCGTTTGTCATTCAATTTATTGAAGTAAAGCTTATTTGATTTATGTTAAATAAAGATTGTTTACTAATGTTATATAACATTTTTCGTTCATTTGTAAGTGTTGGTTTAAAATTGCGAAAGTAAATTATTGACATACAAATCATGCATACTTAGCCACCTGTGAACTACTTCACATTGGTCAGGTCAGGTCAAAAGACAATATGTTTACCGTCCGATCGTTTGTTTAAACAATAACTGAGTTATAAGAACAGATTAACCTAAAAGGTTTAATCGGAATATCAAAATAAGAATTTGTGCTCTTTTAAGTTTAAAAGTATTCACGGAGTTATTATTTCACAGTGGGCAAGCACATTGGAAGTGTTTTTTTCCTGTCAATAATTGCACACTGATGAACTGAATTGTGTTCGTATTGGAGCGTTTTTACCTTAAGATAAAATGGTAATTTTTTACAGTATATAGAAAGTGTAATAAAATCATATAATATGCAATAACTCGTGTTCTATTGACATTTAAAATAGATTCCGAAATCAAGAATTTCACATACGTTTTTTCCTCATTACATAAATATATCAATTAATGATATTTAATAATATACTTGTTATACTCATGTTTACATGAACCGAATGAATCTCTGTACATTTTAAAATATATGTCTTATGGGCTACACTCGCCAAAAGATATGAACAAGTATTCCTTTAAATATCCGTACATGTAACGGATTAAAGTTGATATTTTATGAATGGACATCTTACAAATGAACTCCGTAAAGAAATTTACACTTCTTGCACCGAGTATGTGAAAATCATGTTTTTCAGACGGAAGGCGTGTGCGCGCTTCTGATTCTGTTAACGGTTGCCCACTGGACGACCGGTAAGTGTTTGTAGTCTTCAATGAAAGTTCGAACAATTATGTAAGAAAAAGTTCGTAAATATGTTTTTGAATCCGACATGAATATTGACGAGATTAAGATCATTTCAAACTAAAATTATCGATTTTTCCACTGATGAGAGGATGGAATATCAATACAAATAATAAATTAAATAAACATATTGTCTTTAATAGGTACCAACGTGGCCATCGGGAAGCCGTCCAAACAAACAGACACTGCTAACGGTCTGGGGGCGGCACTCGGTAACGATAACAACACGAACACCTGCACGGAAACTACGTCATCAGATGCATCATGGGAGGTGGACCTTGGCGGAGTATTCCAAATAGAGAGCGTCATCGTGCACGGAATGGGTACGTGCACATAGTTTTGTAGTTTTGTTTTCAGTGGGGTTTAATGCAGAAAGATAGATTAATAATCACATACTTTACATAAAAGCTCGAAAGTGGACCTGAATTTGTCTCGGTAAGTTAAAACTATCTTGCTTTTTTACAACATCATCGAAAGGGTTTTCGTACCCTGTCAAAAATTAAAATATTAACTTTGCCGTTGTGTTTAAAAGAGCTAAAATTGTTCTCTATGTACCATGAAAATATATTGAAGTCAACACAGTTTATATCACTGATTAAGATTCTGAACATTTGTATTACAATGCAAATATATGTACAGCTTAACTTCGCTATATATCCAAAACACTCTTCAGTCGAATGACCTGTTTAGTCGAATGACTGGCTAAGTCGAAACCCAGGTTGAATCGAAAAAAACGCAGTCAAAATGGAAACAAATTCTTAATCGTTTATCTTTCTATCGTTTATTTTTCTATTTCTCGATGTCCTTAAGTCGATTTGTTTTATCAGTCGATGTGACTTTTCATTCTCTACTGTATATCTCGAAACATCAAGGCATTCCACATCTGGAACCCGATAAAGCAATAGACAGTAGTAGCTAATTTCTTAAAGATATATAGATTCTCATTTGTCAAACGGTAAATTGCTATTTTATGATTCACAATCATGAGCATATACAATCAAGAGCATGTAACTAATCTATACTTGTTCCCTCAGATAACGGTCAATGGGTATCCAGAGTTATCGCGTTTTCCTCGGAGTGGGGAACATACACGTGAGTTTTTCATAGACAAATACGCTATTCAATAACAACAGGCCTCATAGGGGATAATACCTGGACAGTCAAGATGGCGACGTCCATGCCAAGTCAGGTATTTGTCGCCGTTTTATATCCTTGATTACTTGTATAAATTGTTTCAATGTTGCTCACGTTCCATCTATATTCGCTTTTTATCTCGACCTAACTCGCTACATTTTTAGCGGGAGCTGTAATTTTGTGATACCGCTAAGAAATTTCGAAGCGAGAGAAGTCAAGATATAGAGCGAATATTAATACGTAATAATCACTTTTAACTTTAGTGCTGATATGGCTGCAATGTTAGCGGCATATACACAATCAATAAAATTAATAAAGGGTATAAAACGGCGAAAAGTACCTGTCTCGGCATGGACGTCGCCATCTTGACTGTCACGTTATTGCGCCAATTGGGGTTATACCAGTGTGCCAAATACTTTGGAAAACCCAACTTATGTATGTATTCCGGAAAACCTTTTGGAAAAAACCCACTTATTTGCTGGTACAAATAAAGCTGCTCCATTTATAATCCGTTCACAATCACACACCATATCAACCGTTATTATTTACACCAAGCTATCATTTGTTGATGTAATGGACCAGCGTTGCTTGTACCGAGGGATCAGTGGGTTTTTCTAAACTCGAGCGAATTCCGGGATTAATCTATTCCCATTTTACAAAGAACAATGGTCTACTCTATCTGCCAACGATAGTTTCATTCAAATAATAACGGTCGATATGGTACTTGATTTTAAAATGGATATAAATAGGTCGACGTGTTATATACCAGTAGATTCGCGGGGTGCCAAATCATGTAACTCGCTTTTATCTTTTTAATGTTGTATTTTACCCAATAGCGCTACAGGGAGGTGCTGAGATATGGGACAAAGTTCCGGACAGACATAACGGTGGACGGAATGACGAGTATGGATTAATATTATCTGGAACATGCAAACTCGAACACGAATCTTAAAATTTCAACGGACGGAAAAGTCAGCGTCTATATTTTCCCCTTTTGGGAAAGCATATAATACAAGAAAAAATATAAGTCAATAGTTTTGAAAAACATCCAGCGGGCCCTGTGAAAACCGGGGTAAATGTTATTGCTACAATGAAGTCTAAAATCGCATGTTTACGTAACATGTAAACTAATTTACTGCTGTTAATTCCCAATTTAATGCTGTCACTAGTTTGCGTAGATTTTTAGACTCGCAAAATTGTATTTAAACGTAGGCGGGTTGTGTTGTTTTTTGAAAACAAGACAAATAGCGAACTCACTGTCAATTTTATGTAAGAAGTGTGTGCGCCATTACTTCTCTGAAGTTTACGTATCTGGGGACCGTTTCAATAAGATATCGTATCGTAAATATAACGATATCGTAACTCGGGTAGTTGCGATTGGATTTACGATTCTCGTAAACCGTTTCAATAACGCCCTCGTAAATGTCCTCGTAAATCGCTCTCGCAATCTACGATTTCTTTATTGTACATTCGGTTTTCTTTGGGGTTATATTCAAACTGTCAACATCCGGTAGGTTGTTTACACCGTGTTGTTTTCGTAATGTGTTGCGGAAATTTGAGAAAAAGCACATATAACAAACATTGAACAGAGAGCGAGATGGCTCACACGGGATCAATACACGATTTATTGCATAAATCAATCTTTCGTACCGTGTTACAGTGGAATAGTGTTGTTTTTCACTGTGTGCAAAGTCTATGAACTCACTGGAATTGTTACTAACGTCGTTAGTGGAAATGGAATTTAGAAACGTCTAATCATCATGCTGAATTATCAACAGCATCATTTCTGTGGAACACTGCCATATGCCTTATATAAGTGTTTCATAGTTATGGTGCTTTTAAAATAGTTCACTATCTGCCAAGATTGGAATGGTACTTGTATTAGCAATAACCACTGATTTTGAAAATTGACATAAACCCAGTAAAATTATACATTTTCTGATAGATATTAGTAAACCATTTCCAAATATGTATGGTTTGTCTATCTTACATTGTCTAAAGTAATGTTAGTGAATGCGGAAACATTGAAAAATCCCATGTGTAAAAATTGTCATTTTTCATTTTTTCAAAATAGTCAACCTGGGTGTATAATTTGTTTAAAATAATGATTTAAGAACACATTTTTTATCCAAACTTTTAATAATTCATTACAGATACATTTCAGCTATGTTAGATGTCCTTGCAATTGGATGGTCCGGCAGGATTCTGGTCTGAAACACGTTACCCCCCACCAACCCAGGACCCAAAAATTCCTGAAATAGACAATACAAAGTTGATTTTTCTAAATTGCAAATGTGCATGTGATTCAATATCACAGTTGAAATAATGTACAACAAAACAAGAATAAATGTTCAAAAAACAAAAACTTATTTGGTTAGTATTTAAAAAAAAAACATTATCCAAAACATGTACAACTGCCCCACCCACCCAATACAAATGTGATACAACCTGGTATTTAAGAACATTTTCTAAGTAATATTATTTCTCTTAAACAAAGTTTTATTTATGAATTAGCAGTTAAATTGAACAGGAAAAACACTTACGGTTGAATATGCAGCCAGTAATCTGAATTCTTATCCAAAATTCTGATATGTCGGTTGATTAGGAATGGCAGCACCAGGAATTCTAAAAGATCGACAATGCATTGCTAAATTAAATCTTATATACTTTTGTAAGATGAAACAGAAACACTATTTGTTAGAATAGTTTAACACACACCTATTCAAAAAAAGATAAACATATAATAAAATAATTAAAAAAATATTATAATAATTACTGTAAGAAGTTTCGAACTCATAATAGGCGAATGTATGTAACAGCTCAATATCTTTAAACAACTTCTTGGATTTAGTAAATCATTGTCGATACATTAATTAAGAGCTTGTTTTCTTCATGAAAGGAACTCCAAAGATGCTGAAATATAATAGTGCACTGCATGCAAATATTAATTAAGTGATACTGACAAACTGAAAGAACAGAACATTTAACCGCAAATGTTTTCTACAAGCTTTTACTGATTCAATGTTTCTTTTTTCAAAGTTTGCTAAAAAATCATGCTGAGATCAAAATTAGCCAATTGTAAGGGCATTTAATATTTCATCCATTTAAGTCATCTTTTTAATGTAGCGCCATATGATGAAATAACTGGAATTCCTTTGCCAACTGAAGTAATTTCCAATTTAATTTTAATAGTAATATTAAAATTAATAATAAGATGCAGCCACACATACTGTTTGTCAAAAAGGCTGTTGAACAACTGATCTTTCACTGGAATATTCCTGTCAACCAAAAGGTGAAGGTGGTTGTGTCTCGTCAGAGTCCGATATCTATGCAAATGAACAGACACATTCATATTTTTGTCATCATACTTACAAAGTACATTTCCAACAATAATATTATTTCTTACAGTAGGGGCATGTGTATATTCTGTATTATTAAATAATTAAGTTTTAATTCAGGATATAATTGTTAACCATCAAATTCAATGTCTTCAACATGCAACTGCTTAAAATGTTACTTACCACAATGTAACTGTGCTCATGTATTTGTGAAATCCCATCATAATCACTGTCCAATAGATCTTTGTCAGTCATGTTCTCTATAAAATAACAAGTAAATAAAATAGAATTTCAATACCGGTATGCACAAAACCTGCGACACATAATAACCGAGTCTTAGCATTGCATCCTCAATTTTGCAAAGGTTAATTCTAGAACCTAACCTTTATATATAATAATATCCATTTATTTTTTGTATATTAATATTGTAAATGAAATAAGAACTGAAATTAATTATAGCAGTTTTAACACGTTAACAAAACTAATAATGAGATGGTGTGCGAATTATAATGCTCCCTAAATGTATAATCAACTTAAAACTAATAACGTACCTTAGCTTTTAAGTTTATGATTATGATCAATCACAGAAGTTATATTTTACATTTGTTACAAATGAAGACAAGTCCGGTACGACATGGCGCGGGTACGATCTGGAACAGATTTTCTTTGACATAATTAACACAATAATTTAGGTGATTTAAGTGAATTCATACCTGCATCGATACCAAATGAGACGATTTCTCTTCCTGCCAAACAAATACTGTGTTTATCGTACCGATATCCGTAAAACTGCTCAAAAGATCGCTCCCGAATTCACCGTAACAACAATGTAATAATTCCGCGTAAAGGGGAGTAACTCTACTGCACAGGAATAGTGGTGTTGGAAATAAATAAATATATATTATTTCACGCGCATATACCTGATTCAAATGGTTAGAATTTATTAAAAAACACAATAATTGATTTATTAAAAGCTAAATTTCAAGTGAATCTGCCTTCTTTCTGCAAAATATTGGCCTTCGAATTTTTTACTTTCACTTTTGAGCAATGATTTTTTATTTTCCGGTCATGGCAAGGTCAGATACTGCTTATTTGGACATATCTCCTCCCACATATGCAAATTTTTCATTTGGATTACTTCTTTCATGCTCGTAGTGAAGCGTTAAAAACACCCTACATTTTTCGGTCAACTTTTTGCCTGAACACCGATTGCGCAATAATTTGCATAGCAGGTGCGTGGTTATTGCTACTTGTATACAGGTAAAATAAATAATTGTGCAGTGTTTATTTTACTAACATTGTTGTGAAATAAGGTCACTTCCAACAGCCTTGCTGTTGGGCTAGCTCTTTAGCGACGCGGTTAAACTGTCTGACTACCACTCTGAAGGTCGTGGGTTCAATGCCTGGCTTGAGCTCAGTATTTTCACATTAATGGCGACGAGTCAAAAAACGAACTGTGAATGCGGGAATGGGTCTGAGCTGTGTAATGGTTTCTGGGAGGGCCATTTGGATGCAAGACATGCTGTAGCGAGCGTGTCTGGGCCTTGAAACATTAAAAGGGGTAGGAGTGTAGTGAAATAAGGTCACTAAGGCTGTTGGGCTAGCTCTTTAGCGACGCGGTTAAAGTGTCTGACTACCACTCTGGAGGTCATGGGTTCAATCCCCGGCTTTTGCTCAGTATTTTCACATTAATATCATACACTATCACATATAAATATCTATTTAACTCTTTGTATTAAAGCTTGATTCCTGAAAAAGTATGATGCTTATCAAGACATTGGAGTCTATTTCCCGAGTAGAACCAATACTTTGAGTCATCAGAGATGATCTTGAGGACCCTCCCTAATTCCCTCATTGCCAGTGGGGATCAAGGTGGGACCTTCTGATGAAAGTAGCTAGACAGACACTATAATTATGTAATATTCCAGGGAAACCTTTTTACCCGAGGTATTGTCATAGCCAGCTCGTCGCCCGCCCTCTGCCTTCCGCATCGTGCTAAAACTTTCGACATTTTGCTCTAAAATCAAAGTGCTTCCACCTGCAACTTTTTAACTTAATATGTAGATGCACCTTGATGAGTTCTACATGCCACACCCATTTTTGGGTAACAAGGTCTAAGGTCACTGTGACCTTAAAAAAAATCTGACAAGCTTTAATTTACTCAAAAGTGCATATAATCATTGATGATTCTGTAATACATGTAGTTACATATTAAAACAGTAACAATATGTGTTACTCATTTTTTTGCTTCATAAAACATGGTTTATCTCAATGCACATCCAACTCTCTCAGTAACGCTTGATTGGCCATTGTCGGCTTGGGTACTTCTTACATGTACCTTGGGTACTCTTAAGTATACTTAAATGTACCCCGGGTCACCGATTACCCTAAAACGATATTGCTTACCTTCAACAAACTAATCTTTAAAAACAAACTGTATCAACATGCTTTTTGAGTAAGAGTTTTGATAATATAGAGGCCATTGTACAGAAAATTTGACATGAATATGAACATAATTAATAAAAAAAAAATAGCAGACAACAACCGATTTAGGGTTAAAATTCCCGGGTATGTTTTAGTATATTTACCGTACCCGGGGTACATGTAAGTATACTTAAGAATACCAGCGGTACATGTAGGTAGTACCCGAGCTGTAAATGACCAATCAAGCCTCAGTAACTGTTCCTAAATTACAGTCACTATGTTGCCTTTTAAACTCCAACACAAAAAGGTCTTGACAAATGAAATGTAGGGTATTTGCACCATATTTGTCTGTGTTTAATGATCATGTAAATAAACTTGACATGCAGACCGACCAGAACCCGCTGATAATATGCACATCTCCTTTTGGTAGTGAAGCTTCCCATAAAGTTTCATTGAATTCCCGCCATTAGTTGCTGATAAATAGCCCGGACAAAAATTGTACACGGATGGATGGACAGACGAAGCGGTGACTATATGCTCCCCCAAAATTTTTTGGGGGAGCATACAAAATCAAAGTCGCGCAGAAGGGGACATAGTGTTTCCCACAAACACATTTCTTGTTTTTCCTGCATGTTTCCTGCATACATTCATTTTTGTGTCTTAAAATTTTTTATTTCTCCTTGTGAAAAATGCATTTCATCAGAAAATAAGTAGGTAACCATAAGTGCATTTTAATTGTGTTTTAAGTATATTTTCGAATAATATAATTAACTTTTTGGAATAAACAAAACTGAAAAAGTACACACAAGTGTATTAAATTTGCATTAATTACATTTTCATATACATACATGTACCAACGCCTATTTATGAGCAGTAGTCCTTAAATGGTTTACTTATGGTTGACAAAATGCATTTTGTATTGCTATTATTTCAAAATATAGCTACCCATCCAGTTCAATATGAAACTGTAATGTTAAATTATACACAGTGACACTATGTGAAGTTGGAATATAACATGTTTTCAACAATTATAATGTGCTTTTTTTCCTATTGTGTTTATTTATTAGACAAAATTATAAGTAAAATAGATACTTGCATATACAAATTCATTTCATGCTCTGAATCTATTTTTGTTAAATACTGTGTATACTTTTGTATTATTTGTACTTTTCTAATGTTTAACAGTGATGGTATTTTTATTATTTTCATTGTATTTTTAAACTGTGTGCAGGCACACATCAACAGGGTTTCATTTTTTTAGGATTTAAGAAAAAATCAAATTAAACACCCAGTGAAATCAATTAAAATGATACAATTATATATGCAATAGTGTCTATTTTACTTATATTTTGTACAAATTAATAACAGGTTAAACTGCATTGACTGCAGTGTTGAAAAAAAACACTGTTTATTCCCAAATTGATGTCTTATTCCAACTTCACATGACAGTGTGTTCCTAGAATAATGAAGAAATACTGGAATCTCAAATTATGTCATATCATTGTTTCTAATATCTGCATCAGCAGAAACCCTTCTGAAAATGAAATGAGCTTTTTACCAAAATGCACTTAAAAAATTGCATTTTATCTGCATTTGTTTAAGCGAATTGTCTGCATGTTTTAGAGAGTACACTTTATTGCATTAATTAATTAGAAACAGATGAAGCCTTTTTTCATGTTCTTTAAATTCGGAAGTGTATTTTTTTTTTTTAATAAATAATCCACTTTTTCTTAGACAGTTGAGTTTTAAGTACATCTTTTTAATTTATAAAATGTTTAAAGTGTATCTTTTCTAGGTTATGACATATTTTTACTTTAGAAACAAAATAACTCATTCTTAAAAGCATTATTAGGTGTTTGCTAAAATTTAAATTAGTAACAAAGTATTTTTTCCATTGGGGCCATACAATCAAAATGTTCACCATGAAAATGCTGACAACTTCAAACATCATTCTTTTTAAGTACAAATGTAAGCCCTTCTTCTGCGTTCTCTGTATTGCAATCCACTTTATAATTTAAAGTGTATTTAATTACATGTTGAACAAAAAGATTGTGAAGTAAGAAGCTAAAGTGACATTATTCAAGAAGCTTCTTCTCTTTAAGATTCACTAACACAACATCCAGTTTAAACAGTTTTAACAACTTTATTCGCAACAACAGTAAATATTTGTAGTGGTTATAACAATGACCCAAAGAAATATTATTTATATGTTTTAAAAAAATTCTGAGGACATATGTGAAGGATTATCTGTGGAAAATATAGGGATATGGAGTAGCTGTACACACAATTTAAGTGGAACATTTTAAGTACAAAAGGGGCATTATTAAGCTAAATGCAGGTCAGAGATAAGCAACTTGGTCAGTGACCTCACAATGACATAATGACCCTGAATACATAAGTGCTTTTAATGAAAATATGTAATAGAAACAGTGATATAAGGATGTTGCATGTTTACCATAATTTTATACACAGCTTATCATTCAAGGTATAGTCGAGCTAAAATTAAATATATATTTTACATTTAAGTTCGAATAAAAAAAATACACATTTTTTTCTTCAAGAGTTCCTGCTGTGTTCAACTGCATGTGTGTAATATAACATATTCAGTATTATGGGTATGAGAGTCCCATCCACTGCTCCCGGGCCTTGTGGCAGAATCCAACCTTCATGCAAGTTTGTTGTTGTACGCGGACTGGAAACCTATGGAATGTATCATGTGTTTAAAATTAACAGTACATGATAAAGCATTTATATACATGATTTGATTAACTGTGTTTAAATTTTTATTTATTAACTGTGCTCAAGTTTTCATCATCTATTGATTTTTTATTCACATATAGTTTATGTATCAAATAAAAAAAACAAATGAGGATTAAAAAAAGATGAAAAGTAAATAAATTATGATTGTACCATCCCTGTAAAATGAAAAATAATTTTAACTTTAATTATTTGACCCAAAATCTATATGAGATTTTATCACATGCTATACCCTGTTACACATGTGTAATATACTTTTTAAGCGTTTTCATTGGCTTAGTTTTCGTTTATTGACCAATCGCATTTTGTTATTTCACCGAAATGACATTGCAACGTCAAATGATGCCACGAAATGTAAACATCATTTGGGATTTATCATTATGTTTGCGTTAATATTTATTTAATTTGCTCATTTAAAAGCATGTGATAAAAAAGATCTCACACTTGTCATATCATACATGTACCATATTTTATTAAACATCTCCAGGAAATTCATTAGTAAGCTCGCCAAAGGCTCGTTTACATACAAAATTCCTTAACTCGTTTAATGAAATATGGTATGATATGACAACTCGTGCCAGATCATATATGTAAGACATGATGTATTTAAATAAATAACATTTTTTCTACAACAGTTTAAAATCATGATTGAGTAATTGATTATAGAAATAAAGACATTTACCGATCATATGTTTGCTGATTGAACTTGTGAAGGCATGTCAATTAACGAAAGATGATCTGCTGATTCCATGAAGATCTGCCAGCTTGGAATAGATGTTTCCTTTGGCCAAAAATCTTTAACTGATGTCAGTGATGAGTACCTGTTGGTGTAGTACAATATGAAAAAGTGAATAATACTAGTCTTCTAATGTAATGAAAATACTATAATATGTTACTGTTGTGTATGTGTGTTCAAGAACAACAAGATATTTTGATAACTCAGTAATTGATTTGTTATTTCATAATGATCATCACTTTGGTGTTTTGTGGTTGAAGGTTTGTTACACATGTAGGCTAACAGTTGCCTAACTGGGCACATTTTACAATCCAACATAATTTAGCAATGCATGTATCGTTCTGACAGAATATTAAATAAACATAATACAAAGAAAAGGAATAGATTGTAACGAGTTGTATAGCGTTGATAACAAACGTTTACCAAAAAAAAAACAAGGCTCCATTGAGTACGTATCCGAACAAAAAAACTTCCGAAATCACATGCAAATTGCGATGGAGATAAAAGCTTACAGCAAAATTAATCATTGCACAATAATTTGAGTGGCGGGAAGCGCATATACTTCAACTGCTGTTGAACAATATAATTGCATCACACACATAATAAACACATGGGGTTTTCACGTATGATAAATTGCAATTTATTTTGATTTATTCATCCTTATCGAATATAAACAAAGGGCAGTAACTGACATATTGATTCCAACGTTAAATATTTTGCAGAAAGCAATCAAGGGATAAAAAACAACATGTTTACTTCCTCTGTATTGTCGTCGATAAAAAGACGAAGCCAAAAGCTTCTTATTCGGCGTCCAAATGCACAACATACGCGGCGTCCATTTTGTTTTCGACGTAACTACGACTGCTTCTTACGTCTCGTAGACTTACGAGAGAATTCTACGATATCGTAAGTTGCGAAAGTTTATTGAAACGCAAAATGGAAAGTTGCGATAATCGCAACTGGTTTACGAGTCGTAACATACTTACGAGAGCTTATTGAAACGGTCCCCAGGTCCTTTATTGCTTGTTGTTTAGTTTTGCAGATATTTCACGAGGTTTTATGAACATCTTGATAATGCACACACAAATCGATCGCAAGTGAAAAGTGCAATATTTGCCATTTTGATTTTATACAAGTGCACAATCGCTGATTTTAAATACGTATACAAATAATAGCAATCGATTTTTGAAATATCAAATGCCAGTCAGTAAGGCTTTATTTTATAGACTCTCGGGTCTGCATAATAATGGGTTTATGCTAAATACTGTTTCATTTATAAAGTAATCTTTTAAGTTTTATAACGTAATTTCTGTTATAAATATGTGAAGAAAATATCAAGCTTAATACTTTATATAGTCATCTTTTAGTTCTATAAGGTAATGTCTGGTTTTAATATGTGAAGAAAATATCAAACAATTTTAAAAATATAAATGAAAATAAACATTTGAAGTTGATTATTATGTTAAAATGGTTTATTTTAACATTAACGCCCAGCATAAGTACGACCGGAAATACTGACGATAACTGTACATCGGAATTATCCGGAAAATGACCTGACACTGTCAACTTCAGAATCAGACAATATTAATAGTAGAAAAACAGTGTTGGGTCATCGTCCTTTTAGCCTTTAAAAAAGTTAATGTTCTCGTGTAGTCGGCATGTGGCGCTCAAGAGCACGTCTAAAAGGTGTTACAAACCAGTCGTGCCCGCGTTATGGACGTTGACGGTACTTTCCAATGTTCTACCGACTGACTTCTTAGTCTCAGCTGTAATGTTTTAGTAAAAGATTGCCCGAGAAGCAGCGTTATGCGGAATATAAACCCGAACGTTGTCCATTAATTTAATTACAACTAAAGTTATAAGATTTAAGTACCCATTCAAGGACATAAATCTCATTGAATATGGTGTGATCGATCAAATAAGACGTTATGCCACGTTTATTATAGTGTGAAAACAATCCTATTTGAACGTGGGTGATCGTATTATGCAATTATTAATCTTCACTGTGGAGATTAACCCCAGCGGATTAATCAGTGACCAACTTTATTAATTCTGTATTAAGGGGTTTATGTCCTCTTCGTAAGATTACACGCACTTTTTTAGTTTTGTTTCGTTTGATGTTTTTATCTTTATATTTTTAAAAAAAACTTTGAATCAACGCTTTCCCCGTTTGGATAACATTTCTATGTGTACTTACAGTTTCGGTCACTTTCAATTTTGCGAAAATAGTACGGGGAATTTATGTGTGCAAGTATGTTTTAATGAAGTCCAAGATTAGCTATAATTGCTTGAGTTGTGTCAAAAATGTAAATGACCGAGCATAAATTTGGCAATGCATGTAACCCCAAAAAGCAAGCTTACCCGGGTGAAAGTATATAGGAGACAGATTTATTCTTTGTTTCGCAAATTAGTTTATACTTTGATCAAATAAAGATTGAGGATTATGTCTTATTGCAACTTATTACACGTCACACTTATTATAATCGCTCTGTTGTATGAAACCAAATTCGTAAATGTGTTTTTGTTATTTTTTTATCAGAAAGTTCTTTGATCATCAATAGGACATTTTATATTCGGGGTTTTAACTGTTATACCTTTGTAAACCTTCTAGCATACTTTTCAGTTTCTATTTAACTGGCAGATTAGTGTGTTTGTCTAAGTTGTTAATTTGATTGACGGCCTCGGCGTCCCCATTTGCTTGCCCACAGCATTACTCGCATTACTCGTACACTTTTGAGCAGTAGCTAGCAATATGAAACTCCTTTGGTAGAAAGACTCTTTCTTTATTCCGGGGATGGTAAGCGCACACGAATCGATACAACGAACCTCATACTTTTTAGACTATGATAGCTTTCATCCAATATTGTCGTTTTCTTTTGTTTAATTTCTTACTTAATTTTAATTTGCAACATAAAACAGAAAGCTATAATCTTGAAACTCCATAGTTATGTAGAACTTATATATGCATACAGAAGTGCTCCTCAGACGTGTATTCAGATCTCATAATTTTGTTTCACTCTTTGTGTACTTTCATACTTTTTGGT